>NC_048445.1:4546426-4663926 GCF_004353265.1 Vitis riparia
AAAATAACAAGATCTAAATTAGATATCTATCCTTATTGATTCAACAGTTGGTATCGTACTTGAGAAACCGTTAATTTTATATATCATCTATTTTTTTGAACTTGTAATCCCGATTATTGACAGCATATGATGAAATTTACTATGATGGGTGATGATATAAATATATGGGATTATGGTAAAAAAAAAAAAAAAAATAGTAAAAAGTAAGAAAATCTAATTGGTAATTTGGTACTACTAGGGAATGATTTTTTATTTTTATTTTTTTGTGAGGTGGAGGTGGGGGGGTGTTTAAAAGGGGCGTGGTTGGACCCACAAGCATGTGAAGAAGGAGTCATAGGAGGGGTTGAATAATGAATAGGACGGATTGGGATTGGGAAGTAGACGGTCCAAAAGCAATGCTCACACTCAACTGCCATTCCCTCTTCAGGATAGCCTTTCATTTTCTTGACTTTATTGCCTTCGTCCACACCCACCTCTTTAGTCTTTACACGTCATATCATACACCTGTGAATCCTCACGTGTATTTGTGTCTTTTCTCTCACTTTCCCCACTTTTTTTTGGATTCATTTCCTGCTGTTATAAATTTCTTATCTCAAATGATACAATCTCATCTTCATACTATCCCCTACAATGAAAATCAATTATAATTGACAAGGATTGATTTTAAGTGATGTAAAGATTAATAATGAAAAGACTTTAGGTTTAGGGTACGTTTAGTAATATTTTCGTTAGAAAATTAATTTTTGAGAATAATTTATTTTATTTCCAATCATTCTCTGGATTTTTATAATTACTTTTTAAATATTTATAAAAAAACTAAGTAAAAAACAAATATAAAAAAGATATTGTAAACATCATTGCACATCTCTTGTTTGACAAATGGATAGTGTGAGATGATATAAAAAGGCATCATTATGATAAAGATATTTTAATTAACCAAAAGGGGTTACAAAATCAATCAAATATCCTCCAAAAATGTAGCTATTTATTGTTTGAAATAAGCTTTTATAAAGCTTAGTAAGTATCACCCACCCCCATCCCACTTTACAACTAGAACCAGCTGTGTCCATAAAAATTAAAATTAAAATTAAAATTATATATATATATATATATAAAAGTTTCCTTATCAAGTTTCATTTTATCTTTTGCAAATAAAAAATTTCTCCTCAACCCATTTGTAGTACCAATTTGGAAATGGTTGCAATATTGGGTACTATATATTTGTCATATTTAAAGCTAGCTTTTGAAAAATGATATTATAATCATGGTGGCATATAATTGAGAAATGCTATTAAAAACGACTTGGGTGATTTTTTTTTTTTTTTTTCCTCGTGAAATTTATTTGGTTTTTATTAGTATTTAAATATTAAGTTGTTTGTTTGTATTAGTATCTTAACACTTAAAAGTGTTGAATTTATTTATTTTTATATGTTAAGAATGATCATAAAATTAATTATTATTATTTTTTCTTATCTTAAAGTAATTTATGTTTGGTTGCTAAGACAATGTTTGAATTTTTTTGAATTAACACTTATTGTCATACGGTTTATTTTTTAGGAACTTGTGATTGAGATATGTATATCCTTACAAAGATTAATTCATACGGTTTACTTTGAAAGTTGAACTTTCGATCACTGAATAAAAAAAGTTGACAACTTAATAGAGACACGGAATTGAAATTAAAGTATAAAAAAGTTAAGAGTTGTCCACTGACAAGTGACTGAATTATAGAAAAATCATATTTCCTTCTAAATAAAAAGGAAAATGATGCAGGTAGAGACAAAAGCGTTACCCCACAAAAATAATCATATCCGGAGAGGGATTTTCTACTGCAGCATAGAAAAGTAAATGCATTTTTTCTAGGAAACCAAACAAGGACGTATGAGTGGATGGAGAGATTGAGAAGGGCAATGACGCGTCCAAAAATGAATGGGTGGGTACAGGTAATGAGGCCAATTCCAAAGAACTAAGCATTAAATGCTGGCAACGCTTTTCCCAACACCTACTGCTCCTTCATTTAATGCTCCCTCATCCCTTTCTCTTCTCCCCTCTCCCCCGATTCTCCCTTATCACCATCACCCCTATCATTACTGTTTATCAAAGAAAAATTAAAAACGGTAAAAATAATTTATTTTTTCTAAATTTGGATTAAATAAAGACACCATTTTCATTGATGTTATAAATATGAAACTGCATTTTGACATGGAGAATTGAATGATGAAATGGAAATAGAGGAGAACGTAAAGGGTAACATGGTAAATTCAAGTATCAGATCACGACAACAGATCAGTTTTTTTCAAATGAGATGAACCAAACAGAACGCTAACACATAACATCAAAAACAAATAGCTGCCGACTACCGCCGCTACATTTTCCAGTCAAATATAATTCAATACCCAAAATACCCTCTCTTTTTTTCCCTGTTTTTGACTCAGTTTTTTTTTGTTTTAATAATATATAAACCTTCTTGACTCATTTATGCTTCAAGCTACTTGAGTCAACTCACGGGTCGAACTGAGTCAATACCCGAACCACCACCCTTGCATTGTGCTAAGAACACTCCGCTCCGAGTCAACTCAGTCCCCCACTGTTCTTATCACCCTGCAAGGATTCTCCACGCGCGGTTCGTTCTTGACTCACACCCGAGTTGCCAGTTGTTTTTTTTAGCTAACCAAGCTCCTTTTTCCTCTCATTCCACACCTCCACGCTCGAGAGTCTCCATCCTATAACTAAACCACCATTACAAACACGTCCTGTCAAAAGTAAAAAATCGAAACCCATTATTTTTATTTCTGCCACTCTTGATCCCGCCGTCCATGACGATCAGCTTTCGCAGTGAAGGGCGGCCTTGATCTTCTGAACGGTGCAGGAGATGAGATTGTTGACAGTCTCCACCGACTCTACCGTGAGCTTGGCCGTAGGCAAACTGTTCACAAGGATCTGGAAAGCCACGGTGAGAAGGGACCCACTGACTCTGTTTGGGCCTCCGCTGTTGGTGTGGGCCCCAGGGTTGGGCCCGCGAGAGCCAGGCCCATCAGGGACGATGGCGAACCCAGATGGGAGGAGAGCCACGTAGGCGGAATCTCCACCGTTCATCACAACGTGCATGGCGGGGATGTCAACGGGCGCGTACACCACAAGCGACCCAGCCGCGTCGATGCAAGTCTCCTGCAGAATCAGCATACTGCTCTGGTTCGCGTTCATTGCCTGTGGGGTGGGAAAAGAGCCAAAAAAAAAATTAAATGACAGAAATGGGCCACGTTAATCGGGATAATTACAGGAAATTGCCATTCAGGACTGAACCCACGACATGTGAGGGCAAGTGGGCGCTGGGCACAGTGCAGCTGAGTCAACCAAGGAGTTGAAAACTGTTATGAAACGATGACGTTTGAACTACCCCTATTATCCCCCAGAAAGGCCACAAGTGTCCCAACAAATTTGACTTTTTAATCACCAGCAATAGGTTAAAACAAGGGCAGTCCTTAGGATCTGCTTCCCAACTGTCCTTATGGATACTTCCAGATTCCACTCTCCCCCCTCCCCAATTCACCTTTTATCCCTACACGACAAATTAAATGAACCCCATTTCCCAGGGACACATGCGTCATTCTCTATGCATTATTATTTGGACCCACCCCTATAGATACCTAATACTTCTCTTTCTATAGATATTTGATACTTACACTGGCTCTGAGGAGGGAGACGCAGTTGCCATGATCCTGGCCCTTAGCGATATGGGCCATCTCCTGCATGGGTCCGCCGTTGGATAGGATGTCCCACTCACTTCTCAGCCGTTCATCGCGGAGGAAGTCGAAGAGCCTCTGAGGAGACACCGGCAGCCAGACCGAGGTTGCTGCACTCAGCACAATGCCCGGTGGCTCCCCGGGATCGTCCACGCTCTTTCTGGTCATTACTCGCACGTCTTCGTCCACGTTGCCGGCGCACAGCTTGTTCCATTTGTGGACTGTTGAAGCGCAGACACCGGCGCAGAAGTTGTCGGTCATTCGTTGGGCCAGCTTCAGCATGCTCCGCCGCCCGCCTGCAGTTATTGCTGCTAGTATATTTAACAAAAAGGCGGCACCACGTATTAGACCTTGATCTCACTGTCTAACGAAAAATTCAAAAAAGCTTTAACAAAGAGCTAGCTGCATTTTCCTGACACTACCTGTGTGATCCCGGGTGGGCACGGTGGAGGACATGAGTATGGCGAGACACTCGCACTGCCTTTGAAGGGTGGCCACCCACCTCTGGGCACCGAACCCCATGCCAGAACCAAGTAGTGGCCGGTAGAGCTGGTGGACTGCACTCTCATCGTATTCTGCATGCTCAACCCATGTAACCTGCATTTCAATTGTCGATTATATTTTCCGGGGTATAGTTATCTTCCATGATCAGGCCAATTGCTCAGTAACACAAACTTATACGGGAAACACCCATAAGCAAGACTGGAGAGAGACGGGAAGGAAAAAGATAGATGGAGAGAAGAATCCTCAACATAAAATATGAAGTAAAAAAAATGATATCGAAGAAATATTACCACAAATTTCGGATATGGATTGAATCCAATGAGAGAAATAATAACATAAAGCCCTTCTATAAAGGGAATCTCAAGTATTATAATATGAAGTTCAGCAATATTTAGAGGAACAAGGTGGACCAAATGAGCGACATGGAGATGTGTACTTGAGTCTACTCAGCTTAAATAATTCATATGAGATACTCACATAAGAACAAAATAGACGGTCCAGGGTTTTGACTACAAGGTCCTCGATGAGTAGAAAAACATTTCATTAAAGCTGGAACCAGGAAATACACAGTTCCATGGATTAAATTTTGGGAAGGGTGATGATCAAGAAAGCATCAAAGATTGGAATAGAAACATCAAATGCATAGTTTATTCAACCAAAGTTGAAGATTTCAAGGGATTTAACAACAAAGGATATGAAATTAATGTGTTCAAGGTACAGAAATAAGAGTAATGGAGGCTTCTATCGATATTATAATGTGGGCAACCTCGATTTTCTGCTGTACGGTGGGAGTATTAAACTAATTTTAGGAAACACCAGTTGTCAAAACTTGAAGGTTAAAATATAATTTAATACCAGAAGAAGCATCTAGGTCAATAAACTAAGTGATTAAGAAGGTTCAGATTCCTCGAGGAAAGTGGTTACATTTTTCATTCGAACCTAACCCATCAGTGAGTGATGCTGATTTTACGAGCAATTGGCTAGACAAACAAAAGTCTTAGATGCATGAGCTCAACTAGCTTGGGAATGCAAATGCCCATGATTTTGACTTGGTGTTTTTCTCAATTAAATGTTCTCAACTAAGCTCCAAAGTTGCAGTTACTTCAACAAACTCATTAAAGGCTAAAGGGGAAGAATACCCACTTGGAAAAACTCAATAATTGTAAAGAAAACAAGTTAGAACTATGTAAAGAAGGCTAAGAGATGTATATACGCTACCTTGGAGTACCCATTGGGCATATCTTGCACTACACAGCCAGAAGGAAGCCTCCTGCAGTTCACAAATGTTGGTGCAACCGATGTTTCTCGAATTGTATCGATGGATACATCAACCACAGCCCACACGCCCTCGGCGTGCTGCTTGCAGAAGCGGAGGAAGTTTACCTCGCGAACAGGAACCAAAGGTGAAAGGACTTGGAGTTCAGCATGCATCTGAGAGAAAAAAAATTAATTTTAAATTTGCTTCAAAGACAGTTGTTTGAAAACCCTAAAGGAAACATTGAAAGGACTACTCGCATGGTTGTTGAAGAAACATTTACCAGCTGAAGTGCACCATTTCTGGTCCCCCCCATGCCACTTGATATCACATCAGTAGTAGAGGTTCTGGCAATCATACATGGAAACATCTCTGCCCATCGATTCTATTCAGAAGAAAGCAAATTAAAATTAATCAAAAAAAAGTACACAAACACAAGATTGCAATTCCCAATAGGCAATTTTGCAAACACAAATTAGTTCCCAAAGAAACCCAGAACCCCACAAGCACTTCTCTCAAAAACTACTTCAAGGATCCTAATTTCTAGTGAAACTTACTGTAGTGTATACTTCCGAGAGAAAGAGAGAGGGAGGGAGAGGGAGAGAGAGAGAGATCTTGAATTACTCACCGAGTCCATTAATGTCTCAACAAGAGCCAAGCTGTTGATGATTACCATACCAGTCTCCCTTGTACACTCGGTGACAAAGCCACTGGGCTTCATGCCAATGCAAGGGGTAAATGTTCTCATGTATTCCTCAAGGTTCAATATTTCCCGTCCCCCTTCCAAGCTCCTGACCCATAAAGGCTCATCAGTCTGAGCCATCTTAACCAATTCATCCATAGCAGCTAAAGCAAGCTCTAGAAACATAGATCTCTCCAAAGACCGCTCCAAGCCTGTTACACCAGTCGTTGATGTTGGAGGCGCCACAGGCAACGTGCTTGAAATCCCACCTCCAAAATCGTGTCCCAAAGGCAATGTTGTTGCTACAGTGCTCAAACCACCAAAACCATTGCTTCCAACTCCAAGTTCCAAACTAGAGCTGGGCATTGCTGGGGCCATAGAAGAAGCCAATGATGAAATGGGACGGCCCAAGAACTTGCCTGCAAGCGCACAAACCCGATCTAATTCATCCTTTAAGCGGGCATTCTCAATCCGAAGATGCTGCTCCTCTAGAGATATGTCACCAATAATTGCCGGACCACCACAGTTGGTGCAAATTGGGTTCCTCATAGCATCCCTTATCGACATGTTTTCAGCCCGAAGTTTATCATTTTCTTGTCTAAGAATTGAGTTCTCATGTCGTTCCAATTGGGTCTGGTGCAAACAACAAAATTTCATGGTTATTTCATTAGCTAAATCAAACACAAAACATATAAACGTCCTCAAAAATAGGATTAACTACCTTCATCTGGGTACGGCGATTTTGGAACCAGAACTTCACTTGCCTGGTCTCCAAGCTAAGCCTTCTGCTGAGTTCCAACCTTTGCTTTTCATCAGGATGAGGACACTCCTTGAACAGACTAAAACAAAAGCAACCAGAAAACATTCGGTCATAACACACGAACCTGGCGAAGAAATAGGCTAAAACTTTTATGGAACATCAGATCATACGCTTCAAGTTCTTGGATTTGCTGAGGCGTGTGTCGGTGGTATCTCTTCTTCCTTGGTGGGTTGTCGGCAGCATCCTGATCGTCCCCAGAAGCACCGTCCATGTTATCACTTCCAGATCTGCTCTCATGCTCATCTTCTCTGCTTCTTCTGCCACCACCGGACTCAAAATTTTCTGCCAGTCGAGTCACCTCACCTTGACCCTCCATACTAGTTTGCTGCTCAAAAACCACCAAAAAGAAAGAAGAAAAAAAATGAGAACCCAGATCAGTTGAAACAAAAATCGGCAAGAAAGTAAAGAAAAAGAGAGAAGTAGTGAGGGAAAGAAGCGTACGAGAGCAAGAGAGAGTCCAGGCGAGCTGAACATGGACTTGGCAAGAGATGGAGAGACAAGGCGTGGCTGAGCGATTGCACCAGTGGCCATGTTGTTGCTGTAAGGTATATCAGCCACGATTCTTGCACCACCGCCACCAGAACTATTGTCAAGAAAACCCCCAAAACTCATCAAAAAAACCCCCTTTTTTTCTTCCCTCTCAAAACACCCTTCCCCTCCCCACCACCTCTCTCCGATATCCCCTCTTCTTCTCTACAAATTCACACCCACTTGTCAACCAAACACACACCACAATCACATTCACTCATTTCCATTCAACGCACAAATTCCACAACCCAACTGCTTCAGAAAACAAACTGTGTCTCTCAAAACAACCCTGAAATCAGCGCTTAAACGCAGAAGAAAAAATCTGCGAAACAAAAAAAAAAAAAAAGAGAGGATAGAGGAGACAAAAGGCCAAACCCAATTGTCTCCAACTCCCTCTCCCTGGTTTTCTTTGAGAGAAAGAAAGAGAAAGAAGGCTAGCAATAACCCTTCCCTCCTGCTTAGCTCTTCGTTCTCTATCCTTCTCTCCCTCTCTACCACACTATCTCTGCGAAAATGGGAAAACCCCTAGCACTCGTACTTGGTCTGCTGTCTCGAGCTTTGCATGCTTGACTATAAGGCACTGAAAATACACATAAGAAAGAAAAAAAAAGCTGAAACCAAAAGGGCTTAAAGAGATTTGCACACAACACAGAAGATAGGAAAAAAAGGAAGAGAAAAAGGTGAAGATAAAACGCAATTATGTGGACTCTTCGAAGCCTTACAAATACGCAACACACCAAATGCCCAGAAAAAGGGTCGGTTGACTCTCTCTCTCTCCCCCAAAAGTTATACAGTGAAATGAGCAACTTTTTAACCCTCTTTCACAAAACTGTAAAAGAGAAACAGACAGAGCTTCAGATCCGTGGATCTCACTCACTCGCTTTCTCTCTCTACGACTCTGCATATACATACACGTTTTGGGATCTGTAACAACACACAGATTATATAAATATATTCATATATTATTATATAAAATCTAGGGTTTGTGGCTGACTCGAAACGACCCCAGAGGCACTGTTTGGTCAATGCTTTCCCCCCATCCTCTCTCTCTTCTCTATTCTCTCTCTCTAGAAAAGTCCGCAACTAAGCAAAAAAGCTTACCGCCGACCGGAAAAAATGACGAGGGTGGCCGCAGCTCACCCTTTCCGGTGAGTGTCGCTGGAGGCAATGAGGCGTCCTGCAATTCCTGCAATTTTCATTTGATGTAGAAATGACGGTTTCAGTTTGGTGCTCGAGGCTTGAAATTTCATATATATACTGTAATAAATAAATATATTTGATTATTTTCAGAATTTTCCTTTTTTAAAAATATTTATTTTTTATCGGCGCGAATCGGCGTAGGAGATTTGAACTGGCTAGTAAATTCAGTAATACTCTGATTTAAGGAATGGTAAAATGACCGTTTTGCCCACGGTGATATGAAGGGCCGCGCCGTCCGTGACAGTTTACCTTCTAGTAAATTTGGCTAAAACTTCAAATGGAAATTAAAAATATATATATATGAAAAATAGAAATATTAGAAGATAGAGATTACCAAATATATATTTTGAAAATAATAGGGCCGTTTGGTTCCTGTTTTTGGGAAGGGGATGTGTTTTTTTTTTTTGTTTTTTTTTTTTTTTTTTATGTTTTTAAAAACCATTTTTTTAGAATAATAAAAAATGTTTTTATTATTTTTTCACTATTTATAAAATAAATTGTTTTTCTTATTTTCTTTTTCTTTTTACTTTTCATACTGTTTTTTGTGTTTCCAATAAAAATTATTAAAAAATATCAAATTATTATTTATATATTTATAAACAATGAAAATTATTTATATATTTATTAATTAAAAAAATAATTTTCAAACATATTTTTTGTTTTACTTATTCTAACAAGTTTTTTTATTAACTCCATAAAACATGTTTTTTTTGTTTTTAAAAACAAAAACTGTTTTTCAGAATTCAATTTTTAAACACAAATTTTTTTTTTTTTAAACATAAAAAACTGTTTTCCATAACGGTTTTAAAAAAATAGCAATCAAACATACCTATAAATTTATTATTATTTTTTGAAGGAGAATAAATACTAAAAATACTGTTAATCTTTCTTTATAATTCTTCTTCCAAGTTTTGTTAGACCACAAATAAATAAAGGATAATTATATATCATAATCAATTTGCTTTTAATATTTTTCAAAACTATAATTATAAAACTTAGTAATAAAAAAAAAATGAAATATCAAAGTTTCTTCAATCATGTGTTACATGTTAATTAAATTTTGTTTACGTGCACTCATGTCTTTAATCAAAACATTATCCTTCAATGAATGGAAATTAAGCCCAAAATATTGACTCCAAGCTTCATGTTGATAAATAGAAGGAAAAGTCCATCTTATCATAAATGATCGATTATGTTCGAAATCGAATCATATTGATAAATAGTTGTTATATGGAACTTACATAATTATTTACGTGCACTGTGGCACGCACCCATAAAATGTTACCAACATTTTGGATGATTGTATTGTGACACAAATTTCTCACTAATATCTACTTCATTGTAGTTCGTTGAGTGTAGTGTAATGAAATAAATTTTTGCAATTTTGATTATTTTTTGTGCTAATTAATCACCTCATTATGATACTCTTTATCTCGAAAAATTAATCGTCTCTTAAACATTCCGATATATTAATATCAATTTTTTTAAGATACTAAATTATTATTATTATTATTATTATTATGATGTCATTATGATGCCAAACCAGATGAAGGGCAATTACTAAATTTTATTGGTAAAATCATGGTGAATATTGAAGGGATAACACAATGTGAAAACAATGGTGTGCTAAGTAGATAAATAGGGGGGGAAATTATTAAAAAATAAAGGAAGTGACATAAAAGCAATTTAATTGACAAAAAAATTTGTTAGGAACATTGATGAGAGTCAATTACAATCTTGAGAATTGGTTGGTAAGAACTCAATACATGAACAAGAAATAACATGCAACTCATAGCACCCATCACTATTTAAATTAAAGTCACATTCAATGAAATCACTTTTTCAACTTTTCACTTTTCTAGTTAGTCATGTCTTATAAAATTTAAATTATTCATTTATTTTATCTTGTGACACAATTCATTTAAAAGAATTTATGATTAAGAGAAAAAAGGAAAAAAAAAAAAGTCCCATAATACCATAAAATTAATGAATGTATGTTGTTACAAACCTTGGATAAAATCAAGTTATCTTGTCAAAAAATGGGATATATTTTTAGAGTTTTGATATTAATTATTGGATTGAACTTACAAGCCTGAAAATCCGACTTAAAAAAAAATAAGAGAAAAGTAAAAATGATGTTTCGAGAGAAAAATTATGGATTGAGGATTTTGTTTTACTCGTAAAATTAAAACATCAATCAGGTTTAAATTTAAATGAAAAATCTTGTAAGGTTTTATTTGAAAGTCTAGGTGATTGTAGATGATGAACAATGTATAAAGTCAAACAAATTAATAAAGATGAAAAGTAAAGTATTTGTTAAACGACAGCATCTCGAACAATAAAAATACAAATGTTTATGATCATAAGAGAAGGAAAATGGTAGTAAATAAGAATTTCTATTAATATATTTTATTCCAATCTACAATGTTGAAAATATCTTCCCTTAAAACTGCCAAAAAGGATACAACATGCCACTCCAAAGCTTTATTCATTCATAATGGGACAGCCTCCAATGAACAACAAAAAAAGACATGAAATATTTGACATGATTTTCCCACCATTCACAACTACCACTCCAAATTGTTTCCTTTAAATAATTGACAAAATTGTTTTAAATTGAGAATATTTTTATCCCATATTTGTTAAAAAGTTGCTTTAATTACATTATTCAAAAACCTAGGATATTTATAATAAAATTTATTGTCACCTTCATAAAGTGATTTATTACACTATAAAATAACAATAATAATAATAATAATAATAATAATAATAATAATAATTTTACTTTATTTAATATTCCCAAATTGTTTTGCTTTATAAATTTGTAAGACAACCCATGTGAAGGAGTAAAAGCACATAAAGCTTACTATATACGATATCAAACATTGAAGTAGGAGTTATTTTTAGGTAATTATAATGCAAATGGCTTCATATATTGGTTGCCCAATAAATGTGAGGACAACCCAAATTACAATTTCCCTTTTGGTATTTTTAATTATTAAAATAAATAAATAAATCCAATCTATTTTTATTTATTATGTAAGTGATTTGGTGAAAATTTATTGTCGTAGTTAAGAGATATTCAATTAAAAAATGATATTTTTTTTGCCCTCATAATAGAATAATGCCCCCAACAACTTGGTGTATGATCTTTTGCCACTTTATTTGATATTTTATTTAATGAAAATATTATGTGGGAAATTTCAGATTTTTTTTATTATTTTTTTTCCTAACCAAGACTAATTACAAGGAGGAACCAGCTAAAATAGTAAAAAATATATCTATAAAATTTGTACTTATAATTCAATCAATCTATGTTTTTTAAAATAGTTCTAAAAAATAATTTTTGAGAACAACTTTTGAAAATTATTTTATAATATTTTGTAAAATAAAAGTCTGTTTAAAAACATAAAAGGTTTTAAACCTATTTTTAATGTTTTTAAATATTAATTTTTATATACACGACTTTATTTTTAATCATTTTGTATAATTACCTTTCAAAGCAATCTTTAAAAAACAAGGGAAAAAAATAAAAAATAATTAAAAGATGTTCTAAAAACATCATATTTTATCTTCATAAGAAAAAAAAAAAAAATTTTGATTCTCAAACATGTTTTCCTAATTTTTTATTTTGGATAACAAAAAACAGTTATTAAAAATAGTTCTCAAACATACTTAAAGACTTTGTTTGACAACGATTTAAAAAAATACTTTTAGCCTAAAAAATGTGTTTTTTTTAAATTAACTGTTTAATAAAATTTAGGAAACATTTTTAAAAATCTGAAAAATAATTATAATATTGCAAAATTATAGAGAAACCCTGGATAGGTGATTTTCTTAAAAACAATTTCAGGAAAAACACTTTTATTAAAAACATTTCGTGCAAAAACATCGTCAAATGCATTCTACCTTAATTTTATTTTTTAAAAATACTTTTTAAGCTAAAAATACTTTATAAAATTACAATCAAAATGGAGTCTAAATTTGTAACTTGGTCTGGTGCAAAGTTAAATCAATTAAATGATATTTTGCATGATAAACATGTTGAATTTTCTTTTAGTTGGATTATCATAAAGATGTTTTACCAAATCTAAAAGCAAAATTAATTAATATAATTTATATCCTTTAATAAGGGCTTTCATTTTCAAATTAAGAGGTCAGTGCAGGCGGTCCAGAGATATATCTACATTATTTTTCAAGGATATTTTCTAAAGTATTTTTTTTGGGTATTAAATTAATTTATTTTATTATTATTATTATTATTATTATTATTTGGAAACAAGCATAAAAATTAATTTTAAAAAATTAAATTAATATACCAATTACAAAAAATAGAATTGAATTCATGTGGTGCTCCACGTTTGTACTATACTTTCATACCTACTCTCTTTTAATTATTTTCATGACACATTTGCATGAAAATATTAATAATTTAACCTAAGATATCTATTTTAATTATATTATTATAATTTGTAAAAAAATTTGTCCCCTGGTAAAATTGGATTGGGATATGTTTACTCCATAGTTATTATAAACAATGAATCACACTAATGATCATAATTAAAATTAATGAGTCCAATCATTTGTGCCTTTTTACATCTTAATTTGATGCTTATTGAATGCTTAGAATATTGAAGATGTTACAAGAATTGGGTTGGTTGGACTTACTATTAAGGTAAAGTTTTTGACAAATTAAAATTAATTAATAATTAATAATAAATAAAGAAATGTTAGGTGAAGCAATTACTTATGATTTATCATTTTTATTTAATTTTGGTGGCGTGTGATGACTTCAAATCTTTGGGCCCAACTTGTGAAAAACTCAACCACATTCATTAATTTTTCTTTCCACTACACATTCAAATGCCCAATTAATGTTCTTAGTTGTATGTGGTACTGACAAAGTTGTTCACTTTAATTGGTTGGTATTGAAAAATTCTGTCCAAAATTTTGTTAATTTTCGACATAATAATTTTAATTTTTTTTTTAAATTCGGATAAACTTTTGTTTTTATTATTATAAAACAAAAAATGTGATTTTTTTTGTTTTTAATTTTGTAAATAATAGAACAAAATATAGTAATCATGGTGAATTATTTTCAATAATAGAACAAAAGGCTGATTAATTTTCAGTGGTTTCTGATTTTTTTTTCTTTTTTTTATTAAATATTTAGGGCAAAATAGTAATGTTGTTGGTTTTGATAAAAAAAAAAAGATACAAGGGTTGATTTTTGTTATTAAAACTTAACAATGTTTTTTATTTCTCTATATCTAAATACTATAAGGTTTTTTTGGTAAGAAAATAATTTTATACTCTTTAGAACATAAAAATAGGAAAATATGTTTGAGAATCAATAACTTTTTTTGTTTGCAAAAAAATAGAAATACATGTTTTCAAATAACACCCTTTAATTGTTTTCACTTGTTTTGGAGATTGTTTTAAAAAATAATTATACATAAAGTGATTAAAAATAAAATATCAGACATAAAAATTATTTTTAAAGTATATTTAAAAATATTAAAAATAGATTAAAAACATTTGAGGTTTTTAATTTTTATTTTACCAAACATTGGAGAACGATGTTAAAAATTATTCTTAAAAACAAATTTTCAGAATTGTTTTCAAAAACAATTATCAAATAAGCTTTAAATATTTGTTTAAATATATTTTCCATCTTTTATTTTTAAAATCATAAACTTTTACATAAAAATTATGTATAAAAAACATAAATTCACATTTTTAAAATTTTCAAAATTTAAGGAAGTAAATTTTTTTGTAAACGATTTTTAAAATTATTACTTTTTCAACATAACCTCTTATATAAAAGTTGAATTATTTTGAAATTTAAAAAATCTAAAAGTGAAAATGTATCCAAACCAACCCTAAATTTTTTTAAAAAGAAACCATTTTCAATAAAAATGTTAATAATAAAAATAATATAACTAAAAAAGGTTTTAATCACAATAACTTCCAAACGGACCCTTAATTGGCTATTCTTCCGACAGTCACTTTTTATTGCATAATATATTATCAAGTATTATCAAATCAATTTTTTAATTAAAAGCTAAACATCACCTAATCATAAGGCTATCATTTTCCTTAACTTTGTTTTCAATAATCCAAATACAGACCCCATGATCAGCTACCCCTTTTAAAATATGCCCAATTAATGTAAAAAATATCTAATTTATTCGTCATAAAATTAAGAATGTTCAGTAATAAAAATAATATCATAAGAATTAATTGATCAAAATGATGAAAATATTTCAAGTTTAAAATTCTAAACTTTTTTCACTATCAAATTTAAAAAGTAAACTATTTTTTACATAAATATTAAAGTAGAGGATCAGATTTATAAATTGTCGATGATTTTATCGTTTTTAATCAAATAACTTCTCATATCAATACGATAAGATCATATTAAAAATCGGGGTATGATTTCATCCCTTTTGATTAGATGACCCTCCTCGTATCATAAAATTGTATTAAAAATTGAGTATGATTTCTTCCTTTTTTTATTAAATGACTCTTATAATTGGGATGATTTCGTTTACTTTTGATCGTATTAAAAAATAGAAAAGAAAAACCCAATATGAAATAATATTTAAAGGCAGTTTGATTAGAATACGCAATTTATGAAAAGCTAGGGGGGTGGGGCTTGATGGCATGGAGCGGTGGCGCCACCATAGGTCATGGTCCACTTCCTCTCTCTAAAACTTTTCTTACTTCTTCACTCTCTCTAAAATTCCTGTCATAGAATCATAAAAAAAGAGGGAGAAAAGAGTTATGGATACAAGCTAAGCAATGTCCGGATGAATGGGGCCACCACCCACCAGCTTTGTGAATGGAAAAATAGGAAGAAAGAAGGACTCAGGAAGGAAGGAAGAAGAAGGAGGAAGGAGACGGAGGAGGAAGGTGTGTTGCATGGAGTTGCTCGTGACAGGCCTCATGCATGCTGGCCCACTGAGCTCGTTAGGCGCCTGCTCTTCCCACGAGGCTTGTCACCTCCTATTCTCTGACGTCCACGCGCCTTCACCTTCATTTTTTGGACCTTCTTTATTATTTTTTATTATTATTAGTTATTAATTTTTGTTTTCAAACTCACCCTCATTTTTCACTAAGGATTGATTTTGATACTATCTATTATAACTCAAATAGATAGTATTTATTTTAATCTATTAACTTTAATGACTTTGAAAATCGATCACTCATGGGTTTATTGTGACATTCCATATCGGATAAGGAGGAAAGTTTCTGGTGTTATATAAATATGAATTTCCCGTAACCTTATAGATAACATTTTAAAATTGTGAGGACCCCTTTTGATCAAAACGGATAATATTTATCGGTTAGGAGCAAACTATTACAAATGGTATCGACACAATAAGGATGTTGTATCTGCTATTGAATAGGGGGGAAAGTTCCTAACCTGTAAACGTATTTTAAAGCCAATTTTATGTCATGATTCATATAGATATCATTCACTTTAAGTCAATTAGCCCAAAACATAATTTGTATGGATATTATTAAGTTACTTTGGACCTATTAGTCTATATAACTTTAAAAATTGTCTATTAAAACCAAATGAGTTAAACCTCGTAAATATTTCTTTTATTTTAAAATTTCATCTACACAAACTAAATGAGAAGTCATCACAATGCCAAATTTCCTATACTTGTTATAAGAGGTTGGTTTTGATACAATCTCACGCCTTGCATAAATAGTATTTGCTTTTAAATCTATTAAATCTTACAATTTTAAAATATGTTACACAAATAAAATAAAATTTGCACTCATAAACGCCAAGAACACATCCCCAATGGTGCAACATATCATGTTATGTTTTTGAAGACACTAATAAATTTGTTCAAATAGCCTAAATTGTTGAAATTGGCCAAATAATTGAAACCTTGGAACAATATTATGACCCCAAGAAAAGGGGTCATAATTGAATTGAAAAGCAAAATATTTGTGGGTTAAAGAGGGGAATGAAGGGGCATTGTTCACACCATCACACTTCATATAATTGCAAGGTGACGTGCGTTGAGTCTAGATCTTAGAATGGGTCCATTAAAGGATTGGGTAGAGTCATAATTGAACTGGGTTCAGACCCCAAAATATAATGTTTGGATCTTACACAAGATTCATCCATGCATGCTTATTTGAGACAAACAGATCCAAAGCCTGAAACAAAAGAACAAAAAATATATACAGAGGGAAACAAAGGTGGAGGAAAAGGGGGGTGGCAGATGAATCAATTGATTGATTTAGATTAGACTCTGGAGGGCATGTACTGGGCTCTGTTGCACAGGCATATGAAATGGGGACATTTTTTGAAATCATTGCGTATTTTCAGACAGCCAATTGCTTTGTTGGGTGGTCATTTATTTGGAAGTTTCAGCTTCAGCTACATCACTTGAATTTTTGTGGGTAGCATTATTTCTTAAATATCTTATGGTTTATAAAATAAAGGTTATTGCCCTTGTTTTTGGACTCTTTTTAACTCTTTGTTTTGGCGAGAATGAAAGAATATGAGCATATTTGGGAACTATTTTAATTTTAACATAAAAAAAAAACATAAAAAATTGTTTTACACATTCCAAAACAAAAAATATTTGGTCATTTTTCTAATAAAAAATAGTTTTTTGAATAATTTGTAATGTTATTACAAATCATTGAAAATAAAACATTATAAATAAAAATCATTTTAAAGAAATATTTAGAAATACAGATAACAAACATTACAAAACTGCCTTTGAAAACAATTTTTTAAAAAATGTTTTTGATTTTTTGTACTTCAAAAACTAAAAAATTTTGCTTTAAATTTATTTGACTCATTCAATTTAAGGGAAACTTTTGAGATGATAAAAAAGAGTATAAAAGATAGGGGGAAGATTGTTTTATAATTATAAACAAAATTTGTATGATATGAATATTATTTTTATTTAGAATCAGTGCTTGGAGGTCTGGTGATGTGGCAACATCAAGGGTGTCTTTCATAGGACGATGATGATGGAGAAAAATTGAATGCATTGATGGTGTGGTTGATGGCTTGGTGGTAGGGGGTCGTGGGTGCATTGCAGTTATGGTGAGGTTGATGCTTAAATAACTCCCACTGCATTTAATCTCTCTACAAACACTCAACCCTATAATAACAATCATAATAATTATAAGTTAATGACACTAAAAATTTATTATCCTTTCCACATTTATTTTTTTAACATCGTCTCTTTCTTTGATATTAAAAGTCAGGAGTAACTTTTCTTTTATATGCTCAATCATTTTCGTTTTGTTTTGTTTTGTTTTGTTTTTTCTCTTCAGCTTCACTTAAATTCTCATACAACGACCGCACCCCCACTCCCAAGTCCCAGCCATTAATTCAACCCACATGAACAATCTACCCATCTATCCGATGCTTTCATATCAATTAATGTCTTCAACTAGAAATAAATATTCATTTCCATGCTTCCAAAGACCTGGAAAACTTTAGGGAAATTATGAGATCGTGTTTGGAAAGCTGGAACACAGGGTGGAGTGAGAGGTTAACTTCATTTCTGCCATTATTTACGTCTCATTTAAACCTGCAGAGAAGGTTTATAAGAATGGAGTGGAGAGGGAGAGGAGACAAACTGGGGTTTTTCTAAAATTACACCCAAATCAAATGAGGATCAAATGGAGCATGATTTCTATTAAGAGTTGTTTGTTTGATCAGAAATGATGGACCATCATAATGAAGAAGGTAAATGAAGATGATGCAGCACTTGTGTTGATTATAAGAAGAGAAATAAAATGTCATATTACAGTTGATCTTAAAGCAGAAGGGTGTGTATTCTAATACAAAACTCACTGCACAAGCCTTCCAGTTTTATGTACCTTTTCCTCCGACTCTGATCCCACTTATCTCTTACTACAAATAAACCAAACGAGGGACAAGAAAAATATAAATAAAAATAACAGAGGGAATTGCATCGTTTGATGCATGGAGATGAAACCTTGGCTTTAAATAAAGGTGAAAAAAAGATGAGATGGGGGAAATACCTACATTACAAAGAACAGGAGGCTATGTCAATGGGATGCAGAAGGTAGCTTCCAAAAGTTTTTGGTTGCAACAAGGATTTTTTCCCTTCCATGAGATTCGGGTTCTTTCTCATGTATGGTTGCCGTCCACCTTACAGCCTGTGCTATGCGACCTATTTTGTCTATGACTTCAGGGGAATCTCGAATCACAACTGTTCCTTCTGGACGCAATATTCGATCCATTTCCACCATCAAATCCACAAGGTTACACCTGCAAGTGAGTTCAAAATGTGGTAATTCCAATCAGTTAACCTCATGATCCTATCGAGCACTTTAAAAAGGTGCTATTAAAATGAAATTATGGTTCACTTGTCTTTTGGAATACAGTCCTCCCTTCCATCTATCAAATCCATACATTTAAAAAGGTGCTAGCAAAACATATACTATAGACTACGGAATTAAGAAAATCCAAACTTAATATATTCAACTCAAAATAATTAGGAATTCAGAAACCAGTACTACCTTTGACCTGATCGTGCATAAAATTTGATTTACTTTTAGAGAATTTCATTTTTCTATTTTTTCTCTAAAGAGTATGACAAAACACATTTTTCCTTATAAGCTAACAAGTCATACGATAGCATATTACATAACAATATTGCAATATTTATCAAAGGAAATTACAGATACTTGTCGATTTTGTTTCAACCAAATTTTTATTTTTTGTATTTGGGGGCCTTTATTACAATGGGAAGAAGATTACTTTATTTCAAGCAGGAAAGAGATCACAGAATAGTAAATGCCTGCTATATGACATTACCAAAAGCTTTTGAATAATAGCAGGCAAACTTCTTATTTCTGAATAGAATATGACATGTTAGAAATAAGTTATGGAGAATGAGATCATAAATTTAAAGAGTACCTGTTCTTGCCAGAACCTAGAATTTTTATCAATGATTCGATACTAGTTACATGGATGAGATCATAAGTCCGAGGGTATGTTGAGAATGGCTCGCACCTATCAGCACCAATCACAAAGAATAGCTAGTAAGAAAAATTCCTCATGAATATTAGCTTTCACTGTTCTACAGACTGGTTGTGAGCATTAAATCCCAGTCATCGACAAAAAGCAAAGACACAATCTAGGAGACAAGCATATTGGAAAGAAATCAAGCCCAGTAAATAACCCTGGTTTTTAGCATCATTCCATCAAAGGTTTGGATCCCTTCAGTCCCAAACCCTTTCTGTAGGTGAATTACCATCTCTTTGATCCTTAATTTAGTAATCAAAACAAGGATATTCAAGCAGTTTAAAAAACCAACAGAGCAAGTTTTATGCTACTATAAGAAATGCAGATTGAAGAACCAACTAAAAAGGCGTCCATGTAGGCATGTAAGAAAGACAAGGAGATGAAAACATAAAACTATGGTTCAGGGTAATGATTTGCATGATGAAGCTTCTATTCCATCACTTCACTATCTGGGAATCCTAATTATCTTACCAACTTTCATATTTTTGTAATAAACAGGGTACCATATCCTGGTGTGATATAGACATGATGAATATCCACCCACGCAAACTTTCTGTTGATAAACGATATGAAGGTGGCTAATCTCTGACTCTAAAACACTTCATTTCAACCCAGGTGCATATTTATTCCGTAGACAAGAGTAGCACATGACACAGTAACTCACCAATCATGGTAGACCCCAATAAGACCTCTGTCATAAATGACTCCCAGAGTTGATGGCTTGCGGGGTGGAACAACATTCATCACCCACACAGGATCAGACGTGAGTGCTGCTGCAAAACCTCCAAAGAATGCATTCATGTCCATAACATTGCGTATAGCTGCAGTCCCCAGCTTCAAGTTCAATGAGTTCTTATAGTATGCAACCCTCCTTGCCCACCGCCGAGTATCAGCTTCAAATACATCAATTCCATTCTTCAGAAGTGTTGCCCTAGAGGGAGCTTTTGTTAGCCTGTCTGGCCAGTTTGGTATCATCCCAACAACCTGGTCATCCTTGACAGAGGATATCCTCGTCACACATTTCTTAAGCTTGAAGTACCTGCAAGATTATCAAACTTAAATTTACAATTCCAACAAAATTGGTGAAAATGAATATTTGTCAACAATGTTAGATCAGACTAGTGTGGTGTTGAGTTTATTAATTACACCTAGGAAGTTCCAACACATAGACAAAGTGCACACATAGTATAACAGTATGACCACAAAAAATTACATATATATATAACCATTTTCATACTCTAAGTTCTTAGGCCAAACTTTTGGAGGGGAAATCAGAAATTAAGAATAAATTTTTGAAGGCAATTACCATGCATAACTTGAATCATCAGATTCATCACACAATTCAAGCCCAAACTCATTTTGGTTGGGGAGACATGAATCCCCAGCAGGCTTTTTCCAGATAGCAGTGTTTCCATCCACAGCCTTGAGCTCATAACACAATGCTCTTGCCACTGCCTGGAGATCTGCCCATTCCTTATCTTGTTTAGGCCACAGTACAGGGGGACCAGAGATTACAAGGTACCCTCCTGGTCGAAGTAGCCGATCCACTTCAAGGAAATATGTTGCATCTGCAAATCCAGAACATTTTATTACAGAGCAAGTAGGAGGACAAGTAAGAAGTGTAAATTTCAATAGCCACATTGCATATATTACTCACTATAAGCGGTAAAAGGGATCAAACATCGAGAGCAGTGCACCAAGTCAAATGAGAATGAAGGAAATGGCAATCTACGAGTGCCAAGCATTGCCACAAGTGCAGGTATTCCTCTTTCCAGTGCAAATTGTATCTGTGCTTTGTGTGAATCCCTAGGAGCAAATGAGAAAGTTAAAATGCCTTGATTTAGTAAGTACCCCCCAAAACTGGCAACCTGCAAGAGAAATCAATTTTAAGTGATCTTCCAAAAATATAGGGGAAAAAAAGGGCAATGGTTAGAGCTCAAATAAACACAGGAAAGCAGCTCCTACCCCACATCCCATATCAAGAGCCGTCCTTAGAACTCCACCAGTTAAAGGAATGTACTGTGAGAGTTTCTCAATATACTGTTCTGCCCCATCTGGGAACATTGTGCCACCCCCAGGGAAAATGAAGTACATGCCTTCTTCTTTCATCCATCCCTGGTGACCTTTCCTGTCAGCAATTTTATTGTGTGGCATGTTGCTGTGCCAGATCTGCAAAGGAGATAGACATACTTCAAGTAATTGTAATAATTTATGGCATTGAAAGAAAGCATTTTTTGATGGTTAAAAAGCAATATATTAAAACAAGGCACTCCACAAAAGCACTCAAAAGTACACAGGAAGTATACAAAGGACGCTTAAGAGCGCCTCAAAAAAAGAAAAAGGGGAACAACAAAAACAACACTCCCTCAAATAGAGCCCAACCAATCCACAAAATAAACAATGGAAGAAGGGCTGGAAACTAAATATACCTTAGCCCACGCCTAAAGGTTACAAAGGAAAGAAACTTTAAGCCCTTGAACTGGACTCCCTTCGTTTTCAAAGGTCCTTTGTTTCTTTCCTTCCAAACTGTTCAGAAAGGGCACAAAGGAGCAGCTCGCCACACTTTTTTCCTCTTCTTACCCACAAAAGAACCGTGCCACCCTAACAACGTTTCTCTAATTGAGAAAGGAAGCACCCATGACATCTCAAGAAGAGAAAACAACAAGTGCCGGAGAATCCTTGCCATATTGCAATGCAAAAGAATGCAATCAAGTGACTCTTCCTCTGAAAGACACAGGTAGCATCTATTAGCCAAGGCCCACCATCCCCTTTGAATCCGATCCAAGGTTAAGACCTTATTCCAAGTAGCCTCCCAAGCAAAGAAACCTACCCTTGGTAGCACCCATGAGATCCGAATCACAGTTGCAAGGAAATCACTTTGTTTTTTTGGTTCCAAAGCCTTGTAGAGAGATTTGACAGTAAATTTACTATCCTTTGACTTTGTCCATACTACCTGATAATCCACATCCCTACACATCCTCCTTCCTTGCAATCTTTGAAAAAAACACTCCATAACAACCACCTCCCAATTGTTGAGCCACTTAGAGAAGCGGGGAGCCTATACTCTCCCTTCTGAATAGTTCCAAACATCTTCCACCCAAGTCTCCTTGGACGAAGCTATAATAAATAAGGAGGGAAAAGAGGTGCATGACAAATCGTCACCACATCACTTATCCTTCCAAAATCTCACCCTCCTCCCACGCCTCATAGAAAAGGCCATATTGCCATCTAGGATATCCCATTCTTTTCTAATGGCATTCCATAAACTACCTCATACCTTTCTCTCACTTCATAGGAGCGCCACCCTTCCTCTTCTTCCCCATACTTACCACAAGTGACTTGCCTCCAAAAAGCCTCCCTCTCCACTATAAAACGCTAACTCCATTTGCACAAGAAGGCCTTGTTGAGTAACAACAAATTCCTCACTCCCAAATCACCCTTTCCTTTATCTGAGTAGACAATAGACCATCTTATTAAATGAGGTTTTTGCTCAAGGGTCCCTCCTCCCTAAAGAAAATCCCTTTGGATTTGCTCTAATCTCATTTGCACTCTCCTTGGAATACAAAACAGGGACAAAATAAATAGACATATTGGAAAGAGTGCTACAAATTAAGGTAAGCTTACCCCCTTTGGAAATATACTGTCTTTTTTAAATCAATAATCTTTCTCGAAGCTTCTCCTCCACATCGTCCCAAATTGCCACAAACTTGAATTGAGCGCCCAAGGGAAGACCTAAGTAAGAAGATAAGAGTGAACCATTCTTGCAACCAAACTCTTGAGCCAAGTCTTCTAAATTCTCTAATCACTCTCCTCGCTAGAATCAACTCATTTTTTTTTTCTTTTCAAATTTACCCTTAACTCAACATTTTTTTTTTTTTTGATAAGTGAAAAGTAAGTATATTAATCAAAAAGAGGAAACACCAAAAAACCAGTGCCCTCGAAGTATACAGGGAGTATACACACCGCCTTCCCTTACTAGGAGCCTATCCAATCTAAAAAACTTACAAGAGAAGAAGGGCTCTCTGCTAAGGAAACCCTCACCCAAGACCAAAGATTACATACAAAAGAATATTTCAACCTTTCCTTAAACCATATAAGTGACCAACTCAAATAAGTAATTTGATTTAGAGAAGGCTTACAGAAGACTAATGTGTCATCAACAAACAACAAATGAGAGACTTCCACTCCCTCTCTTCCTCTACCTCTGATCTTCTAACCTGGTAAAAACCCTCCTTCCTTAGCTCTCTTCAACAAATAATTGAGGGCCTCTATGACAATCACAAAAAGATAAGGGGAGAAAGGGCCCCCTTACCTCAAACCCCAAGCTTTGGAAAAAACCATAAGGAGTTTGATAATGATTAAGAAGCTCATTGTAGAAATACACCACTGAATCTAATTGATCCACTTAACACCAAAACCTATCTTTTCTAGCAACAAAGTTAAGAAATTTTAATTAACATGATCATACACCTTCTTAATATCAAGCTTGCAAAGAATACCACCATCATTGCCTTTCTGCACTGAATCAATAGCTTCATTAGCAATTAGAGAAGCATTAAGGATTTGCCTACCCTTCAAAAAAGCACTTTGGGAATTGGACACCACCTTAATCACCACCTTCTTTAACCTATTAGCTAACAACTTGTAAAGGCTACTCACCAAGTTTATAGGCCTAAAATCCTTAAGATCTTCATCTCCTCCTTTCTTATGAATTAACACCAAAAAAGAGGCATTAATACTCTTAACAAACCTCCCCTGCTAATGAAATTCCCTAAAGAACCCCATAACTTCTTCCTTTAAAAAATCCCAGCTGAATTGCTAAAACACCATAGAAAAATCATTGGGACTAGGAGCTTTATCTCCATAAGATCTGAGAGAGCACAAAACACCTCTTCCTCGAAAAACGAGACCTCTAGCATCGTTGCATCCTCACCTTCTAAAGCCTCAACTGACAACTCATTGTAGCTTGGTCTCCACTCCCCTGTTTTGGGCAAAAGAGAGTGGAACACCAATACCACCCTTTCTTTAATCTCTCTCTCCTCTATTACCTAAGCCTCATTGATCTTGATCTTCACCATGGAGTTTCTTCTCTTATGGGCAGTGACCATTTTATGGAAAAAACGTAATTTTACCACCCTTTTTCAACCATAACTCCCTTGATTTTTGCCTCTAAGAGGTTTCTTCCATCAGCACCCACTTCTAATACTCTTCCTTAGCCTGCTTCCTAAAGTTCTGCTCCTCCACGAACAAAGCCCTGGTCCCTTCTATAGCATCCCAAAACATCATCTGATTCAAGGACAAATCCTTTCTAGCAGTGGCACTGGCAAACACTTCTTTGTTTGAAGCCTTCAACTTAGCCTTTAGTGCTTTTAGTTTTTCAAATAGAATGAAATAAAGGCCCCTTTGAAATGAAAACCCAACACCAATTTCTTAGCAAATCCTTAAAACCATTCTCCTTCAACAAAGATATTTTCAAATTTGAACGGGGATGGGCCTTTCCTCAAGCCTCCACCATTTAACACAATTGGGAAGTGATCATACACAGGTCTGTGAAGAAGACATTGTGCAATCCCACTGAAATAACATTCCCAATCCTCGGAGACTAAGAACCTATCCAATCTTAACTGAGATTGATTGTTCAAACCGCCCCTCCACGTGAAGGAACCCCCTTGCAAAGGGAGATCCTGTAGTTCCAAGTCTTTAATGACTTTTGAAAATCTTCTCATTGTTGAGGACAACCTTTAAATCTTGATTCGTTCTCTCATGAATCTAATTACATTAAAATCTTCTCCTATATACCAAGGATCTTGCCACAAACTCTTGATAGCCCCCAACTCCTCCAAGAAAGCTTCTCTAAGCCTCCTATTAGTAGGGCCATACACCCCTATAATGACCCAACAAAAACCATCCTCAATGTTTTTAAACCGATAGGAAATTGAAAACTCCCCAATTTCCATGCCATTCAGTTTTCGCACCCTGTTATCCTAAAAAATTAGAACCCCCCAGCCATACCCCAAGAATTTAGAGTGCTCTACTCCAAAAACTTTTCCACCCCTAGTGATTGAATCAAACTACAAAACAGGCTTTGGAACTTGGTTTCCTATAAACAAACCAAATCTGCTCTCTGAGACTTAATCACTAACTTGATAATTTTTCTTTTATCGCCATCATTAGCCCCTCTTACATTCCAAGATAGAATTTTTAGCCTTATTTACTAACAAAAACCAAACCCAACTCTCTTTAGAGTTAACTCTTCCACAACCTGAACGAATTTAATTGAGCACTCCAACCTTCTAAGCTCCTTATCTAACCTTGAAGACCCAAGCTTACTCCTTTTAGTGCCAACCAATTGTGTCTTTTGATCCTTCCTCATTTTCAATTTTTTGAGTAGAGCTAGATTTCCTCCTCATAACCCTTAGTCAACATTCCTAGAAAACTTCTAAACTGAGCAAGGCAACTTGAGTACCAACCCTCATCTGTCTCCTCCTAATCCTCTAGTTGCCCCGCCTCAACGTCCCTTTCCTCTTGACTTTTGTTTCCTACCACTACTAGAGCCTTACCACCCCAAAAGAACACACCATAGAGCTACCATCAGGCATAATCATTCTAAAAGGACGAAAGCTAGCTTCCACTTCCTATGCCCGGGCCACAACCAGAAACATAGGCCTCTGCCAAAACCCTTTCTCGAAAAGGAGTAGAAGAAGAGAGACCTCACACCCCCAAAAGGACCAAAGAGGAAGGAGAGAAAGGCGGTTACTAGGCCACCTCAGCCTGGAGAGCCTTATCGATGAACGCAGTCCAAAACATCTCCGAAGATCTCTTCTCCAACACAAAGTCCTCTGAAGAACCAACTCCCCCACTCAGGAGCCCTAAGGAGCAATCCATGCCCCCACACTTCTCCCCCACACTTTCTATGCTTCCTTTAACTTAAACCCACACTCCTAGGCCCACAGCTCAAAATAACACCCTCTCCCTTCTCAAATCCTAGGGGCTTATGGGCCTTTTAAAATGTCAATGAGCTTGCCAACTGAGATCCACCGACCTCCCCTCCAAAAACTCCTAACTACATTCTCCTCCAAACCATCCCTTCCCCCTTCTGAAGTGACCCTGCCACAACCTCCATTTCCTTTCCCTCCTGCAGTAGCTTTCGAAATGCAGAAAGCTGCACTTTCACCAAAATAGACTCTCCTCCCACTAAGGGTCAACATGTCTACCCCATCAATTTGCAATGGGTGCATTTCCTTCCTCACGCCTTTGCCCATGCATGAGCCACCTGCCTCGTCACCCCTAATCTCCAAATCTTGCGACCCATTATTGCAACTTCTCAGGATCACTTTAGAAAACTTTGGAGGAATTTCACACCACAGCTGGATAGAGAAACTTGGAGACCCAATCACCACCTGCAGTGAGGCTGGCAAAGCCCTCCCATCCAGTTTCACTAGGATCCTAGCCCACCGCAACTGATTTAAATCTGTCATGTCTTCATCCACCGTGACAAATTTTCTGCAACAGTCCCCAATTTTCTTAATAAACTCCCGACTCCACAAGTGCAATGGAAGTCCCAACACTCTCACCCACGCCTCCTTATAGGAACCTTTCTTCACCACACACCCAATCTCGGGCTTCCACCTTGCCAGTTGTAGGATTCTCTCCTTAAGTCTTCTCGATCCTCTAGCAAATACCCTTTCTGCCTCCATACAATCTTTAAAGTCAAACAAAAGAAAAAACCCCTTGAAAACAGAGACCTTCAACCCCTGTTTCAGGGACCAAGTAATTGTTGCCCATTTTCTCAACGTGAATGATTCTGAGGTCGATAAGGGGCCCTTTCCAAACCTCCCAACCAGACATTTCCTAAGTTTCTCCTCCCTACTTTGCACCTCTCCCTCCCCAAGTTGTAGCCAAGCTGCTTCCCCCACCAAACCCATATTCTTCCTTGCTGCATTCACAAAGGACTTGCTTCCATTCACTGCCTTCAAATTACACCCCTTCTCAACTGAAAAGACCATTTTCTTTTTCTCAGCTATGGGGACAACCCCTAGCGAGCGCAATTTTTCGCCAAAATGGGCCACTCCCCATGGATCCCCCTCCCCCTTCTGGAAAGGTCAAAGAAAATCTCTTTGATTCTACTGTAACTACATAGCAAAAAATGAACCTCCTTGCCCCATTCACCCGACATTCCAGCTTGAACTTCCTACCTCCCTTCTCCCACCCTTTGCTCTACTTCGACATCCCTTCGTCTATACAACAAACTTCCACCCCTTCCAGCAGGCAACCAAGACTGATCTCCCCAAACCTAACCCAGGTGGAGAAACCCTTGCCTCTCTCCACAATGACCCCTCTCAACCTCCCACCAAACTCCTCTATAGAAATATCAAAGGACTTTGAGTCCACTGCAAACCAACACTCACATAACAATCATTTAATACTCGGATCTTCTAGTTCAAGGTCTTGAAGTTTGAAGTCCTAGAATTGCAATCATGCCAAATATGCAAGAATATAAAGAATCCCTCGAATTCTCCATTAATGCTTAATCACAAACACTTAGCTTATCTACCTATCAAAAAAAAAAAAACGCTTAGCTTATCCATATTACATCCAAATCCCCTAGTTGTTAAAATCAAAGCATACTATAAAATCTAAATCTAAATTAAATGCAAAAAACGCGCAAATTCCACTTCCGCTGGAAAGCTTCTAACATTCCAGTTACTAAACAAGCTTAGTTCCTACTTCAACCAGGAAAAATACCCTAGATAAAGTGTTCTATCATAACTACAATTAAGCATTAAAAAAATTAGGATTTTAATAGCTCATTAACGCACGATCTTGAAGTAAAACCATCACAGACATGTATACACAGACCTTATGCAAGCTGTCCGGCCACCGAACAGGAATATGGTACCCATCAGGCGGAGGAATCAAGCACAGCGGGGTCTCCGCGGGCAACGGACACTGCCGTTCCCGATAGAAATTCATCTCCCTACTGAGCTGACTGTTTCGCCTGGGATCCTCGCACGGCATGTGATCCACCTCCTCCGCCGGACAAGCCTCGATCGCCTGCTGCTGCCCCGCCTCCACCAGCGCCACCAGCCTCTGCCGCTGCCGCGGATCCGCCGTAGAAAGCAGCAAGGCCTGCCTGCCGGAGGCCGCCAACGAGTCACCGAGAGGAGTAAACACCAAAAGGAAAAAAATAATCACAATGCCGAAAAACGACGCCGTCACGAGGTCCAAGAGCCGATACTGCCTCGCGTTACGCTTCGACGACGGCAGATTCAAATGCCCCATTTTACACCAATTCACAGAAAATCAGCACCACATTTAACAGAACAAACAACCAGAAAAGAAAAGTAAATCCTAGGGTATTGGATATTGGATTCAAGGCCTTCACAGATCTGATGAGAAAATTGAAACTGAAAACCTAGGGTTTCAGGTTCATAGGATGGAGACCGTGCAGGTGAAAATGGAGGAAAGCTTCTGGAGAGAGTGGAGTGTGAGAGTAACTTAAGGGGGCAAACAAAAACAAAAAAAAAATCAAAAACAAAAACAAAAACACTTTTTAAATTCCACTTTTTTTTTAATGAAATTAGAAGCATTTAGAAATAGTAATGAAATAAAATATTAATTATTCTATTTCTAAAATATAATGATAATATTCAAATATTTTAAAAAACATATTGAGATATAAAAATATTTTCATATTTAAAAATGTTATGAAATTGAAGAATAAGAAAATATTAATAAATTTATATTTAAAAGAGAAAAAAATATGAGTACATTTTTTAAAGATATTCTTTAGAATAGAGAATATATGTAATTCTCTTATTCTTTTGTTTTTCTATAAATAATTTCTTTATTTATATAAAATTATAAGATTAATTTCAAAATCGATGTAACTATTTTAATTTAAAATTTAAGTTTTTTTTTTAAATTTAGGATTTATTTATTTTCTAATTATAATAGGTGTCATAAAATTAGCATATATCCACTTTTGGTGTTTATCAGTGTTAATAATTTCACACCTAATTTTTTTTTTTAAAGATTGTGATTAAAGTATAATTTTTCTTTATTTTAATTTGATAAGTGTTAGAAATTTCATAATAAGATTATTATTTTAGTTTTATAAAAGTTTAATAAATCTAATTAAATAAAATTAATAATTTTTTTATTTCTTAAAATTTTAGGGAAAAAATATTAAACAAATTCTATTTGATTATGTCATACTCACCAACACAACAAATAATAATACATGCTTGTTTTTAAATAATAAAAAATAATTAATTATTTTCATTTGACATCTGGGTTTTTTTTATTAAAAAATGAATATATGCGTAGAGTTTTTCATGAAGTAACAATATTTTCTAAAACAATAAAAATATTGTTTCAATTTTTATTAAATAATTAAAATTTTATATAATATTAACTTTATTACCTAATTGTTCACGTGCCTTGCACTTGAAAGAGCCTTAGTCTTACTTAAATAAGTGATCATATTTTACAAAATTTAAAACACTTAAAAAAAAAATGTTATAACTTAGAATTTAATGGTAAATATAAGTTATAAATGTGATTTTATTATCACTAGGTATCAAATTAGGTATCGAAATGGTATTACCAATCAAGTCGTGTAGGTTCTATGATTTTATGCTCAAATCTCATTTATTTGTTTATACTCTCATCCAACAACCTAAACTTTACCATATATATTTAATATATCAAGATGAGAATTTTCGGTAGCATAGTCTCATTCTCGTTTCGATCTTCATGCCTTGATTTTATTTATTGGCACCTTTATTTAAAGATTTGCATTTCATCATATATATATATATATATATATATATATTCAACAAAGTTCAATTTCAACTCTTTGTTACCTAAATATTTTCTTTCCTTCAACTTATCCCTGGGATGAAGCTAATTTATTAATGAATAATAAAGTCGGTGAGGTGGAAATCTCACACTTGAAAGAATCTTGACCTGATCTCTTGTGTTGTTGATTGCACTTTTGACCACTGTCGGCCAAGTTCTTTTACCTTTGAGCATGTGACTGAGACATGTGATCCCTAAAACCAGTGCATGTGGGCATTTAACACCCAATAAAAAAGGTCTTACTTTTACTATCGTACAAGCCCAGTTCTAAAAGGTTGAAATCAGAGAGTGAACCAAGAAAAAGGAATTGAAAAATGAAAGCTTGAGCTTTGCCTCAGCACAACTCGAGCCCTTTTAAGGAAAGAATCCAGTTCAGTGCCAAAGGAGGAGAGCTTTCCCCAAGTGGAATAATATTGCACTGCGACAAAAAGGTTACAAAAGAGAGTCTAAGGGTAGGGTTCTGGCAAATTCGTTAAGTGTCAAATTTCAGTCCCTGTTTGGAAAGGAGAAGAAGATGAGAGAACCAAAGATATGAGAAAGAATCAATGTGGCAACTAAGGTGAATAATTTTGAGTATATACACAACATATAATCCATCAATGTTGGTCATAGTTCCACAAACACCCTTCCTGCACCCATCAAAATGAAAACAGCTATAGAGCATGGGTCATTTTTCATTCCCCTCTTTTCAAAGGATTTTGGTTCTCCACATCTCCCATACTAGCTGACCAAGTCTGGACTTAATCAACATGGTAACACCTAATCCTCCGGGATATTGATGTTTATGGTTTCCTTGATGCCCTAAGATTGTATTCATGCTTGAGGAGGTTTGCTCGCAGCAGCATTGCCCTAACGTCACGATCAAACTCGTTGCCTGTCTGCAAAACCCGTTGGAAAGTTGCATTCCTTTGATCTGCATGTCGTGCGTAGAGAATTTTGTTATGTGAGTCGATCCGAGCCTGCATGAAAACAAGAGATTTGATCACAAAAACCAATGATGATATTGGTGTACAAAGGATGAAGTCAGGCTCTTACACAAACTGATAGGTTGTGTAGAAGCCTACAGTGAAGTTTTCTGGGTATATAACATCAACTATTAACCTGTTTTCTTTACAAATGACAATTAAGGTCTAACAAGAAAAAAAATTAGCAATGAAACAATACCTGTATTTGGTTGTCAGTAATCAAAGCTTCAAGCTCTTTCTCCAGCCCTGCAACACTCGTTTTGAAAGCATTAGCCATCATCCGCAGGTCAACAGACACGAAGGGATGCGTATACTGGATGAGGGCTTTGTGGCGGATTTGATTATACAGCATTTCAACATGGTCATGCAAATGGATGTCAAGTAACAGGTTTGTTTTGAGATTTCCAAGGTAATCAAGACATGATGCATAATGGCTGCAACAAGGAAAGAGTCTTCAGACTTGAAACTAAGAATACTGGAAAGAGAAATAAATCAAGACAACAGGCATCTATAACCTATCAAGCAAATAAAAGTAGTCATGTTATGAAGGAGCAGATGATACAACTTGAAGTAAGGTTACGTCAATGCATTTACCAGTTTTAAATGTTGATAAATAATTTTCTAAGCAAATTTAAATTAGTGAAATTTAGTGGCAGAAATAATGGTAATAGATGGATTTGAAGGACATCAATACAAGGATACAGATAGAATTACCAAGAGAAATCCCATGCCATAATTGAGGTCACATGGAACAGGGTTCATGATGCTTCCAGATAGCTAAATAAGCCATGCAGATAACAGTGAAAATAAAAGACAAAAATTACAATACTGATCAATGTAAGTTTTCTAAGTAACTGTTAACTTGTATAGACATTGCACTTGAATGGAACAATAGAATAGCAGGGAAAAAAAAGGAAGATAATGGGATGTTTTCTACATCAAATGTATGGTTTTCTGATGGTCTTGGTAAACTGTTTCAAATTTGCATTAACTTCTGTAATGTCACAATAAGTATTAAGAACATTTCTAGAGCTAAATCTTCCGAAGCGGGATGTCTGACTTGGTAAACTGATATAATTTCATATCAGCTGTGACACTAGGAAGAAAAGAAAGCATTCTCCTTGTCAAGGCTTTTTTTTTTTTTAATAAGAAGAAACTCCCAACTTTACTCATTATTTCTTTCCTAGGAAGGGATAAAAACCAAGTAAAAAATACCAAAATAATTGCAACAAGGATGCCACTCAGTCCCTTAGTCCATTCAATAATATTATGATATGAGCATGTTTGGGAGTGAATCTTATAAAAGTGTTTTTGCTTGTAGTTCTGTTACCAGTGATACTTTGTGCTTGTCTGAGAGTGATTCTGGTAAAAGTGCTTTTGGCCTGTAATGCCTTTTAGCTCTTCTATCAGAAAAGATCTTATGGAGAATTTGTTAGTATTTGAATATAAATTTTTAAAAAAATCTTTTATTAGTGTTTTTGGTAACATGTTACATAATAAAGAGTGTTTTTTGGAAGAAGTGCCTAATAACTATTAGTCCAAGAATCACTTCAAGTGATTCTCTAGTTTTTAGAAGTAAAATTCAAAACTTTTCCAAATGTCTAATTTTTACAAGCAAAGCACTTCCAAACATTAGGAAGCACCGAAGCACTTCTAACTCTCTCAAAAGCACTCTCAAAAAGGCTCTAAACCACTGTTGGAACATCTTGAATCATCACCCACTTGAAATGGACAAGAATGAAAATTAAAACTATAACAAACAAAGCTACTTTCCATCCAATAAAACAACTATATTTCATTTTATGCTGTGTTTGCTTCATTCCAAAGGAAAATAATTTAATTCATGGAATTTGAAATGAAATTGGATTTCCATTCCTTCATATTGTTTGGTCTGAGAAGGAATTGAAATTAAAACAATTTTTTTTCTATTGCTTGGTATTGTGAGACAGGTGGAAAAGAAATAATGCTGTTGTACTATTTTAACCCCGCATCAATCATAACTTTAAATGATTCAAACATTAAACATTCATAAATAAAACCAAACTAATTAATAAATTTAATTATAATAAATAAATTCATTATGATAAAATTAATAAAGAATATCATTTATCATTTAAAAAATTAAATGAACAATCATTACTAATTATTTAAAGTTTCTACACAAAACTAAAACAACAAATAATTCCTAGAAGGATTTAAGTTTCCTTAAATTCAACTTTTTAATTCACTCAAATAAAAAAATTGCTACTAAAACTAAAAAATGATTAATTATCATAGCAAAGAAATTTTTGCTTTAATCCCAATATAAATCTATCAGTAATTATAAAAAAAAGACATATAACTAACATGATATAAGTGATATAAAAATAGAGATATAACTAAAATGACATAAGTAAGATTAAAATTCAGAATTCTATCCAAAAGAACAATTATTTACACTGCTAAAAAACATTAAAATAATACATTAATTATAATAACAATTTTTTTCCTTTCATTCTATACAAGAATCTATCTATTAGATTAAAAAAAAAAAAAGAAAAAAAAACAAATCTCTATACTTATTTGAAATAACTTCTTAGCAAAGGTTCTACCATTAAAAAGCCATTGAAGTAGAAAAAGAATGCATGTACCAAGTTGCAGAGAATACTCTCTTGTTTTGGCGGTCTTTGTTTATAATACTCTCTTGCTTTAGTCATCAAAAAAAGTTGAAGAGAAGAAGATAGAGAAATAGAGGCAATGTTGGAAAAGAGGAAATTGCGATTTAGCTTCCTATTTAATGAAATTTAAATCCCATTAAGTTTTACCATGGTTTAAAGGAATTTAAAACTTAAGCTTAGTTTTTTGGGCGTTCTGCTTGTATACTTCGTATGTACTGTTTTCACCGCTTCTAAGACATGCTCTATTTACCTATCAAAAAAATAAAAAAAAAGAATTCAAAACTTAAACATTGTTCCAGTAAATTTTTTGAAATTCTTTCCTTCTAAGAATTCCCTTTCTTCCAAATACTAAATTTGAGGCTTTGAAATCAATCCTAATCTTTTCCTCCCAAATCTCTTCCTTTAAATACAATGTTAGTTTAATCCCTAATGGAACTTTACATTTCCTAATAATCATATTTGTTTCAATTTAATCCTAAATGAAACTTTACATTTTTTGCTATTAGGAGAATGCCAGACAACATTGTGCAGCATGATTAGATAGCTATAAGGCAGACTAATAAAATCACAGAGATCACACATAAGACCATAAAGTTACCTTGAATAGAAATCATGAATAAGCTCCCTTACTTCAGGTACTAACTCTAAGAAGTTCCGGAAGTTGAGATTGTCTATAACTTTATTCTGCCAAGTGAAAGCATTCAATTAGAAAGCAATCATGAAACCATAGAGAAAAACAACTATTGAAAAGGAAAAACACTCAATAGATGCCTTCAGCTCTGTACGGTCAAAGCTTGCAAGTGCACAAAGACCACCATAGGTAGCAACATCTTGTGGAGCAATCACTTCTGTGTAGTTGTTCCCCAGTTCAGCACCTGTTTCCAAGAACTGTGAATAAACCAGAGACATTAATTCATTGATGGAATGATCAATTCAATATGGCGCATAATAATCTGAAAATTTCTCTTCTATGTTGCATCCAAGTAACCAACTCATTATTCCAACAAAATAACTGAGCATGTATTACTCAATACTCATGAAATTTCAGAGAAACACAGGTGTTCTTAATCTCAAACAAACATTAAAAGAAAACTTTTGAGATATCCCAGACCAATCATTCGTTAGAGACAAGAGATGCATTAAACTAGCAACAAATGGAACTCAAAAAGACAGATAGTGGAAACAAGAGAAAATTTTACTCTGACACTTAATACTGCAAATGGATGTATATTCACTGCCTAGAGTGCCAAGGAAAAGAAAAGAACTGTGTGCCTCAATAGATATGCAGACAGAATGATCCACTTCCTGACCCCAACAATAAAAGAACATTTTGATAGAATCTGTATTAGCAATATCATAACTAGTAGTCGTATTATAAGGTGTAGCCAGCAAAGCCCATTTAGGATTGTCCCAGGAACCAGGGTTCAAACTCTTCTTGAGCTTATGCCAACCTTTCTAAAATACATTAGGAGTTCAAAAATTCAGCAGATCAATTCCTAGAACAGGTTATGACCAAAATGAACATTCCCACATGTATTTATGGAGTTGATTGACAAGAAAGCTTCATATTTTTCTGATAAATTGATATTGTACACAACTAGGACATCACGCTTCTCCGAAGCCCATTACAGAGGGTTAATTAATCCATGACATAATGCAACAAAATCATTTTTTTCATAGGTAAAGAGAAATGCCAAAAAAGTGCCCCCAAAGTACATAGGGAATATACAAAAAGCGTTGATAGCACCACCAAAAAAGAAAGAGGGACTAACAAAAAACAACACCTGATGGGGGAAAGCCTTTTAAAGTTTATTCAAGGAAGAAAGGGAAGACCTAAGTAAACTTTAAGTAGGATTAATATTAATTAGAATTGAATAGGGATTGGTATTTGTTGGAGTCTAATTAGGATTAGCTAGTTGAGTTATAATATAATTAGAATTTGAGTCATGATAGGTTATTAGAGTCCTAGTAGAATTGGTTATTAGAGTCCTAGTAGAATAGGTTATTAGAGTCCTAGTAGACTTTGGATTTCTTAGAGAAGCCTATAAATAGGCTAATCAATGTAAATCAAAGGAATGAATTTTGATGAATAATATTATACTTTCTTTCATTGCAAGGTTGCAATCCTCAATGGTGAGACTCCATTGATTTTCTTCTAGGTGAGACTCCTAGAAGGCCTTAGTGAGACTCTAAGATTTTCCATCTCTTCTTCATTGTTTCTTCTTTCTCTCTATTTCTTATCTTATAATTTTCTCTACCATAAAGTTTATTCCTTGTTCCTCTCCTTACACCCTAAAAATAAAACCCTAGCCCACCTACCCTTGAGTGTAGGCAACCATCCTAGGGTTGTCCTACATCAATTTTGGTATCAGAGCCAAAATTCTTGGCTTGAAGGCATATGCAATTAAGGAGCGGAGCAACTTATGCAAGCATGAGTTCCAAAAAAACTTCTAGCAATCAAGATGCCGCTACAATACGCTTGGAGGAAATTTCAGCCACACAACAATCCCATCAAGATGCTATAATACAACTAAATAGCAAACTTGATGAGATCATGAAGTTATTAGAAAAGAGCCAAGAAAAACGACCAATTGAAGAGGAGATCGCAAGTCATCAATTTAGACAATCGCCAAATCGATCACGCGAAGAACAAGACAATTTTATGATGGGGAATCAAAGAAGGGCCAAACTTTTTGAGCTAGATGAGGATGTGACAAAAAAGGTACGTCTTGAAGTTGCTGAATTTTATGGAAAACTAAATCCAACAGCTTTTCTTGATTGGATTATGTCAATGGAAGATTACTCTGATTGGTATGCAATGCCCGAAAATAGAAAAGTTCGTTTTGTGAAGGCAAAGTTGAAAGGAGCAGCACGTCTATGGTGGCATAACATTGAGAATCAAGCTCATAGAATTGGCCAACCGCCTATTGACACATGGGACGAGATGAAGTTGAAGATGAAGGAGCACTTTCTCCCAACTGATTATGAACAACTTATGTATACAAAATTGTTTTCCCTTAAACAAGGTCCCAAGTCCGTTGAAGAATATACAGAAGAATTCCATGAATTGAGCATTCGAAATCAAGTGCGGGAAAGTGATGCTCAACTTGCAGCCCGTTACAAAGCTGGACTTCGAATGGAGATTCAACTTGAGATGATAGCTGCACACACTTATACCGTAGATGACGTTTATCAACTAGCCCTCAAAATAGAAGAAGGCCTCAAATTCCGGGTTTCCAGGAGTCCAAGTTCACAAATTGGGAGCACTTTCTCCAACAGGACAGCAAGCAAACCTTTAAGCACATCAAACTTCAGAACTCCTAATCATGTGAATGGTGGGGGCAACACTCAACAAACTTCGAATGTGGCTTATAAGAATGGTAATAAGGGGCAAAATTCAACGAGTAATGGAGATAGAAAAGTAGACGTGACTCCTCTATGCTTTAAATGTGGTGGGCATGGTCATTATGCTGTTGTATGCCCAACCAAAAGTTTACACTTTTGTGTTGAAGAACCAGAATCTGAATTGGAAAGTTACCCAAAGGAAGAAGAGACCTACAATGAAGATGAAGTTAGTGAAGAATTTGACTACTATGATGGTATGACGGAAGGACATAGTCTTGTAGTACGACCTTTATTAACCGTTCCAAAAGTAAAAGGAGAAGAAGATTGGCGGCGTACTAGCATTTTCCAAACATGTATTTCTTGCCAAGGGAGATTATGCACCATGATCATTGATGGAGGTAGCAGTTTGAACATAGCTTCACAAGAACTTGTTGAGAAGCTAAACCTTAAAACAGAGAGACATCCAAATCCATTCAGAGTAGCATGGGTTAATGACACCTCTATCCCGGTAAGTTTTCGTTGTTTAGTGACATTCCTTTTTGGTAAGGACTTTGAAGAGTCTGTATGGTGTGAGGTCTTACCCATTAAAGTAAGTCATATTTTACTTGGAAGACCTTGGCTCTTTGATAGAAAAGTTCAACATGACGGCTATGAAAATACATATGCTCTCATACACAACGGACGTAAGAAGATCCTTCGTCCAATGAAAGAAGTCCCTCCAATTAAGAAGTCAGATGAGAATGCACAACCAAAAAAGGTACTTACTATGTGTCAATTTGAAAATGAGAGCAAGGAAACTAAAGTTATTTTTGCTTTAATGGCTCGGAAAGTGGAAGAATTTAAAGAGCAAGACAAGGAATATCCAGCAAACGCACGTAAAATCCTTGATGACTTTTCTGACTTGTGGCCTGCAGAGTTACCTAATGAACTCCCTCCTATGCGTGACATACAACATGCCATTGATTTGATTCTTGGTGCATCATTACCAAATTTACCAGCCTACAGAATGAATCCAACAGAGCATGCTGAATTGAAAAGGCAAGTTGATGAATTACTTACTAAAGGCTTTATTCGTGAAAGCCTAAGTCCTTGTGGAGTTCCTGCCCTACTAACACCAAAGAAGGATGGATCATGGCGGATGTGTGTGGATAGTCGTGCAATCAACAAAATCACAATCAAGTATCGATTTCCAATTCCAAGACTTGATGACATGCTAGATATGATGGTTGGATCAGTAATCTTCTCAAAGATTGATCTAAGAAGTGGATATCATCAAATACGTATTAGACCAGGGGATGAATGGAAGACATCTTTCAAAACTAAGGATGGATTGTATGAGTGGTTAGTCATGCCGTTTGGACTAACCAATGCTCCAAGTACCTTCATGCGGATTATGACGCAGGTATTAAAACCTTTTATTGGACGGTTTGTTGTTGTCTATTTTGATGATATTCTTATCTATAGTCGATCTTGTGAAGATCATGAGGAACACTTGAAGCAAGTAATGCGCACTCTTAGGGCTGAAAAGTTTTACATTAATTTGAAAAAATGTACTTTCATGAGCCCTAGTGTTGTATTTCTTGGCTTTGTTGTGTCTTCTAAGGGTGTTGAAACAGATCCGGAGAAGATCAAAGCTATTGTTGATTGGCCAGTACCAACAAATATCCATGAGGTGCGAAGCTTCCATGGAATGGCTACATTCTATCGACGATTTATTCGAAATTTCAGCTCTATTATGGCCCCAATTACTGAATGCATGAAACCTGGTTTATTTATTTGGACCAAGGCAGCCAACAAGGCATTTGAAGAAATCAAATCCAAGATGGTGAACCCTCCTATCCTATGCCTACCAGACTTTGAGAAAGTATTTGAGGTGGCCTGTGATGCTTCCCATGTGGGAATTGGAGCAGTCCTTAGCCAAGAGGGACATCCTGTGGCTTTCTTTAGTGAGAAGCTCAATGGGGCAAAGAAAAAATACTCCACATATGATCTTGAATTCTATGCAGTGGTGCAAGCAATTAGGCATTGGCAACATTATCTCAGTTACAAGGAGTTTGTTTTGTATTCAGATCATGAAGCCTTGCGATATCTTAATTCTCAAAAGAAGCTTAACTCTCGACATGCAAAATGGAGTAGTTTTCTTCAACTGTTTACCTTCAATTTAAGGCATTGTGCAGGAATTGAAAATAAAGTAGCTGATGCCCTTAGCAGGAAGGCCCTTCTCTTAGTAAACATGTCAACCACTACAATTGGATTTGAAGAATTAAAGCATTGCTATGACAATGATGCTGATTTTGGAGATGTTTATTCCTCTCTTTTGAGTGGTTCAAAAGCAACATGTATTGATTTCCAAATTTTAGAAGGGTACTTGTTTTATAAAAATCGTTTATGCTTACCAAGGACTTCTCTACGTGATCATGTCATATGGGAACTTCATGGAGGCGGAATGGGTGGACATTTTGGACGAGATAAGACCATTGCTTTGGTGGAAGATCGCTTCTTTTGGCCTAGTTTAAAGAAGGATGTTTGGAAGGTTATCAAACAATGTCGAGCATGTCAAGTAGGAAAAGGTTCAAAGCAAAATACGGGGTTATATACGCCATTACCAGTTCCTTCCAAACCTTGGGAAGACTTGAGCATGGATTTTGTACTTGGATTACCAAGGACACAACGGGGCTTTGATTCTATATTTGTTGTGGTTGATAGATTTTCCAAAATGGCACATTTTATCCCATGTAAGAAGGCTTCGGATGCTTCTTATGTTGCTGCCTTATTCTTTAAAGAAGTAGTTCGATTGCATGGATTACCACAATCCATTGTTTCTGATCGCGATGTCAAGTTTATGAGCTATTTTTGGAAAACCTTGTGGGCCAAGCTAGGTACTCAATTAAAATTTTCAAGTTCTTTTCATCCTCAAACTGATGGACAAACAGAAGTTGTCAATCGCAGTCTTGGCAATCTTTTGAGATGCATTGTGAGAGATCAATTGAGAAATTGGGATAATGTCTTACCACAAGCCGAATTTGCTTTCAATAGTTCCACTAATCGTACTACTGGGTACTCACCTTTTGAAGTGGCATATGGGCTGAAACCTAAGCAACCTGTTGATCTTATACCATTACCTACTTCTGTCCGCACCAGCCAAGATGGTGATGCATTTGCACGTCATATACGAGATATACATGAAAAGGTACGAGAAAAAATCAAGATCAGCAATGAGAACTATAAAGAGGTAGTAGATGCACATCGAAGATATATTCAGTTTCAAGAAGGTGATCTAGTGATGGTTCGTTTACGACCAGAAAGATTTCATCCGAACACATATCAAAAGCTTCAAGCTAAGAAAGCGGGTCCATTTCGGGTACTAAAGCGGTTGGGTGAGAATGCTTATTTGTTAGAGCTCCCTTCAAACTTGCATTTTAGTCCAATATTTAATGTGGAAGATTTGTATATCTACCATGGCTATCACAACGATGTAAGTGAAGAGTTGGATCTTCAATTACCACCTACTCTTAGCCCACGTCCTGAGATCGAGTATGTTCTTGATGATCAACTTGTGTCTACTCGACAAGGTGGATACCAAAAATTTTTGGTGAAATGGCGAGGCAAACCACATTCTGAGAATACATGGATTACGACAACGGATTTTCAGAAGATTAACCCCGATCTCTATGAATTGTATCAAGCATCTAACTCGTCGGAGCCGAGTTCTTTCAAGCCGGGGAGAATTGATGGGGGAAAGCCTTTTAAAGTTTATTCAAGGAAGAAAGGGAAGACCTAAGTAAACTTTAAGTAGGATTAATATTAATTAGAATTGAATAGGGATTGGTATTTGTTGGAGTCTAATTAGGATTAGCTAGTTGAGTTATAATATAATTAGAATTTGAGTCATGATAGGTTATTAGAGTCCTAGTAGAATTGGTTATTAGAGTCCTAGTAGAATAGGTTATTAGAGTCCTAGTAGACTTTGGATTTCTTAGAGAAGCCTATAAATAGGCTAATCAATGTAAATCAAAGGAATGAATTTTGATGAATAATATTATACTTTCTTTCATTGCAAGGTTGCAATCCTCAATGGTGAGACTCCATTGATTTTCTTCTAGGTGAGACTCCTAGAAGGCCTTAGTGAGACTCTAAGGTTTTCCATCTCTTCTTCATTGTTTCTTCTTTCTCTCTATTTCTTATCTTATAATTTTCTCTACCATAAAGTTTATTCCTTGTTCCTCTCCTTACACCCTAAAAATAAAACCCTAGCCCACCTACCCTTGAGTGTAGGCAACCATCCTAGGGTTGTCCTACATCAACACCACTCAATGAGCCCATATCCAATCCACAAATTCTACAATTAAGAAAAAGCCTAAAACTATAAACAATGTGGACCGCGCTCAATGATTACAAAGGAAAGCAAATCTAATTCTTTGATCAGAAAGCTCTTTGTTATTGAACGCCCCACTGTTGCTTTCCTTTCAGACTGTCCAATAAAGATACAAAGGAGCAACTCACCAAACCTTTTTCCTTTTCCTACCCATAAAGGACCCTTGCCAACTTGAATGCATTCTTTCTCATTGAAGAGGAAGAAGGCTCAGAGGTGGAAGATGCCTAATAGATGCTACATGTGCAAAGAGGAAGAAGAAACGAATGTTCATATTCTTGTGGATTTGGCATGGCTAATATCTTGTCTGTGAGTCAGCACCTGTGCAAATGCTAACAATTTTTATTGTAGTTATTTCAGAAATTGCAAATCGAGTCATTTATTGAAACTCTTACCAAAAGAAAAGGGAATAATTGGTTGGAACTTTTTATGTTTATGTTTACAAGACCAGAAAATTTAGAAATCTGAAGATTTAAGTGTTCCCTGACTTTTTTTTTCTTCTATCCTTTAACCATCTTTGTTTTAAACAATGGAATGTTGTTTAGTGTACTTTCGATTTCAATTACATAGACTGAGAATTCAGACTCGATGGATGATACTTTTGTTGTGAGTTCAAAATTAAGGATGATGGTCTCCTAAGATATCAAAATATTAAGACTATGGTTGAAGGGATATAGTATGGAATGGGATAAGAGATAAGATGACATATCCAATCCTTGGTTTAGTTGATGATTGAATAGCATAAGTTATCTTATCCCTTATTATATCAAATGTTCAATCAAACATGCTGGTAGGATATATTATTCAACCTTTTTCTATATCCCCTCTACATGGAATATGATAATCCTAAGTTGAGATGTGGGATATATAAATCTCATAAATCATAAATTGATTCTTCTCATCCATTTTCTTCATTTTTTTTTTTCAATTTTCCATTAGTCATTTTGTGAAAAAAATTATTAAAAAATTAAAATTGTAGTTTGAAAAAGAAAATACTTGGAATATATGTTACTAATATATGTGTGTGTGTATATATATATATATATATATATATATTTAATATTTAATATATGCAAAATGTTTTTATATATTTAACAACATAATATAATATTTTTATTTAATCTTTTAATCATGAGCATTATTAATAAAGAAATAAAAAACACTTACTAAATGATAAATTATATAATAATTTTCATATAAAACTAAATATGGGAGAGATTCCATATTTTTTCAATAGCAAATATTGAGATATAGTATGATTTTTATTTTTAAACAAATATTGAATATTGAAATACATTATATTTTCTATTCCAATTTTTAGTCATTGTACAAACCAAATATGAGTATGATATAACATATCCTATTAGATAAAATATCCAAGCATATCATATCCAGTGGAAATGAAATTCTAGGATATGCATATACATTGGAAATGATATCCTAATGTATGTCTATTATATCATATCCTATCCTTCTAACCAAATGTAGTTTAAATGCACCAAATATTTGTTATCAAAACTTGTATATCTTAATCTTTCGTTCTTTATATTGTCCTTTTGTACTTTTATTAGTTACAATGTAGATATGATTTTGTTGGAAGAAGTGGCTTTTTGGGGTTCTAAGGAAGAGACCAGGCCCTTGACGTTGGAGGAACAGAATGCTAGGCAGTTGGCTAGGAAGGACTTTAAGAAGTGGGTTTTGTTGGAAGAAGTTTTCTAGAGGCAAAAGCCTAGGGAGCTATGGTTGAAGGAGGGTGACAAAAATATTGGTTTCTTCCACAAAATGGCTAATGCACATAAGAGAAGGAACTATTTGGTCAGGATTAAAATTAATGGTCACTAGGTCTCGGAGGGGAGAAAGATCAAAGAGGGTGTGGTCTAGGTCTTTCAATCCTTATTAGCTGAAAATGGGGATTGGAGGCCCAGTTGTTCGGGGCTGACTTTTGATGTTTTAGGGGACGATGAGGCAGTCTTGTTGGAGGTGCTGTTCTTTGAGGTAGAGGTGTTCAAAGCCCTCTTGGATCTCAATGGGGATAAAGCTCCAGGCCCAGATGATTTTTCTTTGGATTTTTGGCAGTTCAATTGGGACTTTGTAAAGGATGAGGTGATGGGTGTTTTTTGGGAGTTCCATGAGCATGGTAGATTCGTGAAGAGCTTGAATGCTTCTTTTTTGGTGCTTATTCCGAAGAAAGGGGGAGCTAAGGACCTAAAGGACTTTAGGCTAGTAAGCTTAGTGGGTAGCATCTACAAGTTGTTAACTAAAGTGCTAGCAAACAAATTAAAGAAGGTTGTGGGAAAGGTTGTGTCTTATTCCTAGAATGTCTTTGTGGAGGGAAAGCAAATTTTGGATGCTTCTTTGATAACTAATGAGGCTATCAACTCATTGTTGAAGTAATCCCAAGATACAGGAGTGCATGTGATGTAATTTGTAAGTTGGATATAGAAAAGGCCTATGATCATGCCAATTGGAATTTTCTTCTTTTGGTTCTTAACAAGATGGCTTTGGTGACCTATCAAAAAAAAAAAAAAAAGATGGGTTTGGTGATAAGTGGATCAAGTGGATTAAGTGGTGTATTTCTACTATGAGCTTCTCAATCCTTGTTAATGGGTCTTTGATAGGTTTCTTTCATAGCTATCAAGGTCTGAGATAGGGGGACCCTCTCTCGCCCTACTCATTTGTGATTGTCATGGAGGCTCTCAGTTGTTTGCTCAAAAGGGCTAAGATTGACGGTTTTTTGTCAGGTTGGCGAGTGAGTGGTAGAGGTGGGAAGGGAGTGGATGTCTCTCATCTATTGTTTGTTTATGACATCTTAGTTTTTTGTGAGCTTTCTCATGATCAGTTGACCTATTTGTGTTGGTTGCTTATGTGGTTCAAGGCTATTTATAGGTTAAAAGTTAATCTCGAAAAGAGTGAGCTAATTCCAGTAGGGAGCGTGAAGAATGTAGATGAGCTAGCTCAAGAGTTTAGGTGTAAGGTTGGTGTCCTTCCCTCTTCTTATTTGGCCTTCCCGTTAGGTGCTCTTTTTAAGTTTGTCTCAATTTGAGACAATGTGGAGGAAAGGTTGCACAAAAGAGTGACTATGTGGAAAAGGCAGTGCATTTCCAAAGGTAGGAGACTCACTCTAATCCGTAGCACCCTTTCTAGCATGCCTATTTATTTTATGTCCCTTTTTTGTATCTCGAGTTCAGTCAAGTTGAAGCTAGAGTAAATCCAAAGGAATTTTCTCTAAGGAGGAGGGGGCCTTGGAGTAGAAACCCGACTTGGTTTGATGGGCTATAATATGTTTTGGTAAAAGCAAGGGAGGGTTGAGGGTGAGGCACTTGTTGTCCCTCAATAAAGCATTGTTGTGCAAGTGGAGTTGGTGTTAGGCAGTGGATAGGAGGGCTTTTTGGCAAAAAGTAATCAGTGAAAAATACGGGGAAGAGGATGGTGGGTGGAAATACCGCAAAGTGAGAGATGGGTATGACATTGGCATTTGGAAAACCATAAGGAATGGGACTTTTTTTGGAAGCAAAGTGGCTTTCTCTATGGGTAGTGAGAGGAAGTTGAGATTTTTTTTGCTCTAGCCACTTCCAAAGAGGCTTGGGTGGCAGTTCTTCTTCTAATGGGGGTTGTTGGGCTCTCCGCTTTTCTAGGAGGCTTAATGATTTCACTTCTCTAGAAGGCTCAATGATTGGGAGGTGGATATAGTCGAAAGGTTTTTCCTGAGATTGCAAAGGTGGAGGGTGAGCAACAATGATGAGGATAGATTGGTGTGGGTAGGGGAGAAGAGCGGAATTTTTTTTTGTTAAAGCTCTGTACAAGGTTTTGGAGCTAGGAGGTTCTTCGAATTTCCCAGTTGCAATCATTTGGAATGCTTGGATGCCGCCTAAGGTGAGCTTCTTTACAATGGGAGGCTACTTGAGATGAAGTCTTAACATTAGATCATTTAAAGAGGAGAGGGTGTTCAGTGGCAAACAAATGTTTTCATTGTCATGAAAAGGAAGAATTGGTTGATTACATTCTCATCCATTGTGACAAGACTCGGGTTGTTTGAAACCTCATGTTTTCTCTATTTGGTGTGTCTTGGGTGTTGCCCTCTTCAATGAGAAAGATTTTTTTTTTTGATAGGTAAAAGTAATTGTATTAAAAAGAAAAATATACACGATGTATACAAGGAAACAAAAAAAAAAGCGTAGACATACAAATACAACTGCACCTTATGGAGTTCCTAACCAATCTACATAATCAAGCATTGACAAGGAGCCCTCCCCAATATACAATCTTACCCAATCCCAAAATAAATACAAAAAAGAACTTTTTAAAGAATGATCTGAACATTCACAATTCTCAAAAGCTTTCCTATTTCTTTCCCTCTAAATAGACCAAAAAAGGCATAACAGAGCAACCTTCCAAGCCTTATTCCTTTTTCTACCAACAAAAAAGCCTCTCCAACTCAAGAGTATACCTCTCACTGAAGAGTGCATCACCCATTGAACACTGAATAAAGCAAAAATAAGCTACCACAATATATAAGCTTTCGGGCAATGATTGACATTAGTTACATAGCAATGTTATTTTGTCAAAGCACTAAAGTTCCAAGAAAAAATTGGCACCAACTAAACTAAGAAGCACACAAGAAGGGTTGACAGACCTTCTCAAATGGAAGGAAAAAAAATGGTAAATTTTTTTAGGATAAGTGGAAGACTTCAAAAACTCTTCAAGATCTAATTTATTTCTATTCCTCTTTCTGGGCATTTCATACCACTGCTTTTAAGGCATTCCTTTCATTGTTGTTCAGCTCGATTGGTTCACGATGTATATAACAAAAGGGTTAGGATAACAAGGAGAGGAGCATTGATTAGGTTTCTTTTGGAAGGAGATGTGTTAACCCTTATGGTGTGATGAGATACAATTGTATATTCTCATGTGGTACTATACTAATCTATAGGTCTACATGGTATAGTGGAGGAATTCAATCATACACATTTGATAAGTTATTGTATTTTTGCGGAGGATCTCCCATCCTTCTCATGTACTTTTTATTCATATTTAAAACATACATTGTTTCTAATTTAGAGAGAGACAGAGAGAAGGGCTGACAAACCTTGCGAGCAGCAAGCTTGTACTTTTTAGCTTCCAAATGAGCCAATCCTGCAGCACAGCGCAGCTTTGCAACTGTAACAGGGTCCAGTGCCTCAGGGGTTTGTTCTGCTTTGCTAACATAGCTTGTGACATGAGTGAACTGACCCATCTCAATGCTGACCAAAATTGCATTCAAACACATATGAATGATATGCTTTGATGTAGTACAATAGTCACGAGTTCGAACATAATTCTTAAAAGCATCCGCAAGTAAACCGTGGGCATAGTAAAAATCTCCGAAGTCATTGTATCCCATTCTTATGCTTTCTTTGATTAAATTTGTCTGCAGAAAGGATCACACCATAAGGAGGCAAATTATGAAATTCAGAATGGGTACTTTAGCCATTCGCACAAAGGTACGTTACCCCTATAACCTACCAAAACTACCAAAACCCTTATGTATATCACTAACTACAACCATATACATTAAAAAGAACTAGCATAAATATATTCAAGGCCATGATTGTTGACACAATAAACACAAGCATAATCAAATACTCTATACTATTACATAAAGGAAAAGACATTGAGGAACCCCATGTGTCTCACTTTATATTGTACAGAGTTCAAAAATTTTGATGGCAACTTCAACTATTCTAAATCATAGCATATACACCTAAAATATGTCTCTGATATAAAACTTTCTAATTTCTTCTCCTTCACCACATTTTCGCAGCGACCAAACATCCCACACCAAAACTCAAAACCATCAGTTTAGATTTTTTTTCGCTGTTTGATAAATGTGAGTTAAAATTTTTATGTAAGGATTAATTTATTTTACAATTGGAAATCCCAATATCTTTCACGTCCCATGGTTCCTCAGCAACAAAACAAACGAAAACGAAAATCCAAATCATAAACAATTCAAATACCATGCTCTACACGCACAGGGGAAAAAACAAAAGAAAAGGAAAGAAAAAGGAAATTATGAAATCGTTCATTTCAGCGGGATTTCCTCAGCAACCAAATACACTCAAAAGAAAAATCCAAATTGCAAAGGATTCCAACACCATACCCTGTAAGCATTAAGTTCATTCTCTAGTTTCTCCCTCCTCTGGTCGGCTCTTCGCTCCACCGACTCCGTCCACACCAGGTCCAAACCATACTGAGGTCCCAACCTTCCATCAATCTTCTGCACTACCTCCCTATAGAGTTGCGTGTTCTCGCCCTTTTTTATCTCATCGTATGCCATCCGATACGCCTCCATCTGCATCTGACGGTTCTCGCATCGGTCGGCGATGAAGAGGAGCCTGGTGATCTTGGTTCGCCCACTGTAAAGGCTCGCGTAAGCTTCGATATCGAGTGCTTCCCCGCTTATGATTGGTCTGTTGCGCTTTGCGTCACCGCCGTTGGAATAGATCTCGTCGATCATTGCCCCCGCAGACGATTCTTCTTCACCTTCCATGGTGTGAATCAAAACCACTTCGCTAGGGTTAGGGCTTTGGAGTAGTCCTCTGCTACTGTCTGGTTCAGTGCTCTTATTGGGAGGGAGATGGGTTGGCACGTGGGAGTCATGTCCTTTTGGGTCCTACGACGTCGCTTCTGTCTTAGTAGGTGGGCTCCAACCCGGACGAGTTGGATCCCCCAACCCGATCCGGACTCGACCAACTTAAGTCGCAATTTGGACGGGTTTAGGACACAAAAAATGTTTAAAGTTCTTTCTATTGATCATAACATAAAATTTGTTATAAACTAAACCTAAAGATTAAAAAAATTTCCAATAAGATTTTTCTTATTAAGGTTTTAATGAAGTGTATCGGAAGAATGATTATCATCCAAAGGAAAATATTATAATTTTTTATGAAAATTTATGGATAACAATACTATTACTATCTTTATATTAAAGTTAATTCCATTCGCCTCCTTTTAAGATTTTGGTTAAATATGTCTTTAACTCTTATAAATTTGAAATTTCATTATGCAAATGTATTTAGTAAAGGAAGATATGACTTTGAAGACAAATTTGTGCAAAATTTTAAATTTGTAAAAGATAACCGACATTTGCATGTCCTAGTAACTACTAAGCCCATGTCAATTGTTCCAAGAAGATATGATAACATATGTTTGATATGATTTCAATTTCTTTGAGTAGATGAAGATTTATGTCTTGTTAGCAAATTGATGGAAAATATAATATTTTATCATATGCAATTCGTAAGATATAAAAGTATACCAATTACACTGAGATATGATACTTTGATCAAACACATGTTAGTATAATTACTTTAGATATTTTAATCTTTTAGGGAATTATCAAACATTTTAAATCTTCAAGGACTTGTTTATTTCATTCATAATCATTTATATCAAGTCCTTTAAGGATGGTATATCATGTTGATTATGAATATGACCGAGCCATTATTGAAGCTATATAAGGTCTCTATGAAACCTTATGCTACACTTTTTGTTTTATCTCAATTATACTTTTATATAATAACCCATTAGTATTCAATAGTTTTTATGTCTTTAGGTGTTAAATTTTAAATCTGTTTACATCCAATAGACTTTACATCTTTGGGGATTTGGACTACATGTCCAAATACGTTTTGTTTTGCTAATAAGATGAGTTATTTGAGTTGTTTCTTTCAATTTTAGCTAGTCTTTTATATATCGCCATTCTCTAAACTTTGTAGTTTGGGATCATTGTCGTTTCCTATGATGTTTAGGGTAATTCTAAAGGAAAATAGACTTTCAATGATATTATTATTGTAATCCAAATTTTCTTCAATATATAAATAATTTATTGATATATATTTTTTATTTTTCAAGTGCTTATGCCTCTTATTGGGACTATTTGTTTAATTTATGCATTTTTAGGGACAACTTGTGAATTTTCAAAAGCTATTTTTATAATTAATTATAGACTAATCAATCATTCTCATTATTTATTTATTTATTTCGCACATGCATGGCCTCTTTGAAAGGGCTAGTTTTTTGGCATGCATATATCTCCTCTTATGCCCTTTCCTGTTTTATGAAATATGTTTTATAAGCCGACAAGTCTTCCATGTTTTATTCATGTAGATTTATTTCATGCTATATTAGTTCATTGTCTTACTAGAATATCAATTTATCACACTTTAGGTGTGTTAGATTTATTTGATATATCATTGATTAATTACCTTTAAGAAACATTAGATCATATTTGGTTATATAATAATAAAAATATTCAGAGAAATTCCATGTTGTTCTTTTAGAGCCAACTTTCCTTCCCTTACTGATGTGTGAATTATTTCGTCAAAATAATAATTTGCACAACATGTTATACTACCTTTTAAGGGTACATATATACTATCACTAAACATGAACATTGTAATGAATTGATGCACCATGTATTATGAATGTCTATAAGTATTTCTCAAGTAATAACAAAAAAAGTAGTAAGATGGAGGGTTTGTGCCATGATAGATTGATATTATCAATCCACATCATGAGTTTAATTATTATTATTATTATTATTATTATTATTATTATTATTATATATTTTACTTTATTCTATTTTCAAGTTAGAAGTTGTTTATTGGCAAGAAAAGAGAGACATATCATGTCACCAATAATTGTAAATGGAAAAATAGATAAGTTATTCTCTATTCTAACTCGTTTTTTCTTTTTCTTTTTTCTTTTTTAATCATCGGAGGTTTAAATTAGGTGTTAAAACTTTTTCTAAAATCATTAATTAAAAACAATTTTTATGAAAAATGAGGAACAAATTAAAAACAAAATAAAGAGATAACAATAAGAGATATGCAAATTCTTTTATAGTAGCTCGACAAGTTATTTATGTCCACTTTTCTCAAGCTTTTAACCGAGTGAGAGTTTTAGTGTCTTCAAGACTTTTATAGCCAAAGCCTTCAAATTCTTTACACTTGAATTCCAAGGTTTCAATGAACCTTCAAAACCTCTTCAAGTAATCACCTTAAATAAATCTCTCATAAATAGTAGGTAAGAGATGATTTAAAGGTTTCAAACCTAGTAGCAAGTGAAGTTCTCAATATAAGAAGAAATTATGATGGAATTGAAGGTGCACAAAAGGATTGTAAGTTAAGAAACCAATGCACTTGAAGGAGAGCCTTGAATGCAAAAAAGAATATAATATTTTACATTGAAAGAGTATAGAAGATACGACAAGGAAAAAATTCTTAACGCTATATAAGTATAAACTTCTCTTAACTTTAAAGACACGTTTTAAAGCTGTGAAGATCCTTTGATCCTAGAGCGATCAAGATTTACAGAGCAACCGTACTGATTATTATATATACATTTATTTTTCATTATCATAACTTTACACTATGTAGAAAGTCAAAGTTGGAACTGAATCCTATTATTAAATACTTTAATCACTTGTGTCTTTCTGATATTTGGATGTGTAATCCATCGGGAAAAACCAAACCAAGTCTTCGAATTATATCCCCTCCTTTGACATTTGTCCACCTGATCATTCCAAATTTCAATGTTTCAAATTAGTTCTATCTAACATTTTCATCTATATTTTCTTTAATTTTAAAAAAATATAAAACATAATATTCTATTTTATTCAAGAATTTAATTTAAAATAAGAAAAAAGAAATCAAGTACCTGTATTTCGTGACCAAATAAGGGAGAAAAATAGCCATTTGAAGCTTGGCAAAATGAGCCCCCGCATAGAGTCTCACACCTCCACCAAATGCCATGAAATTTTTGGACCCAGCATGCAATTCTTGCCCCTTTCCATTTTGAAAAGAAGGAAAAAAGAAAAAAAGAAATAGTAATTAAATCCAGGAAATTTTACTCCAAAAAAATGGATAAAATTAGAAATAGTAATTTACCTCCCATCGCCATGGATTGAAAGCAAATGGATCCTTGTACTTGGTAGGATCCAAATGAGGCACTGATGGACAAACCACTACAATCCATCCTCTTGGAATTGTGTATCCTGGAAAAATTTCACAACTTCCTTAATATTAAATAATTGTTTTAATATCACTCAATATCCTTCTGTTTTTTCCAAAAGAATATCTCCTCTCAGAGTCTTGTTACTCAAAATATCCAAGCTTCAATTGCAAAATATTTTGAAAAAACAATTTTTGAGAACAAAATTTGTTATATAATGTTTTTAAAATAAAAGTCTATTTGAGAATTTAAAATATTCTTAATTTATTTTTTATGTCTTAAAATTAATTTTTATATATAATATTTTATTTTAAATCATTCTTCGTAATTATATAATTATTTTTTAAAACAACCCTAAAAAAAATGAAAATAATTAAAAAGTATTTTATGAAAACACTTTATTTTCTATTTTTAAGAATATATTTTTTTATTTTTTCATTGTTAAATGTTTTTTTTTTGTTATGAAGAATAGAAAACTATTTTAAAAAATAGTTGTTAAACATGATCTTAGGCTCTGTTTTTAAAAACAATTTCTGTTCTTTAATAAAAAAAGAATATTTGACAATGAGAAAACATAAATCAATTTTCTATTATCACAAATATAAATTTGAGTATTTTTAGAAAACATCTTTAGTTAATTTAAATTATTTTAACTTATTTTCTTGTGATTACTTTAAAAAATAATTATACAAATATGAAAAATAGTTAAAAATAGAGTATTATATATAAAAGTTATTTTTTAAAACATATTTAAAAATATAACAAACAAGTTAAAAAACTTTTGTTTTACAAAATATTAGGCAACTCAAAAAATATTTTTTTTTCAGAATTATTTAAAAAAACATTTTATCAACAAAGTTTAGATGATAATATTTTTGTAAACCATTCTCAAAAAATAATTTAAAAAATATTTTTTTAAAGAGTTTTTAATTGTTTTCAAGAATAAAATTTCACATTTTTTTAAATATTTTTTTATCTTTTCAATTGTTGCTCAAAACATTTTATAAAAAGTAATTGAAAATATCTTGAATTTGTTTAAAATATACAAGTTCTAAACAAATCATTTAAATTGTTTTGTGTCGAAAATCTTTTGAATATTTTTCTAAAGTAGAATATTGTTTTCTATTTTTAAAAAACAAGAAAATATTTTGAACACCAATTACTAAATAAGTCCACCTATCTTTATATTTTGGGTTTCATCTTTATTGACTAAATATTAATTATAGATCTGAAATTATTTAAAAATAATATTTTTAGAAAATAATAGCTTATCATATTTTCAACTTTAAAACAATACCAAGTGTTTTTGAACTTGCCTTTTTTATGGACATCCTTGGTTACTCTTCTAAAAATTCCAGGGACAATATTTGCTAGCCTAATTGTTTCATTAATCACTTGTAACACAAGCAAAAATAAAATAAAATAAAATAAAATAAAATAAAATAAAATAAAATTAAAAATACCAATAAATAAATTAAATTTTAAGATCCACCCGTCAACACCCAACTTACCATGTGTAAAAGTCATAGATTTATACTCTTCCCATGTAATTTCAGACTCCTCATTTTCTCTTGCTTGAAGAATTCCCTCATGTTCTTTCTACAATGACAATATTTATTTATGAAGCCATTATTTATTTATTTATTTATTAATCAATATGAGAAATAAATTGATGGGAAAGGTTCAAGTTTCGATCCAGACCGTTAATTCAGCTACCATTGAAGGATGATCTGAGAGGAAATGGATGGCTATTGCAATCGCTGCAGATGTCGTCTCATATGTAGCAAAGAGAAGAACAAACACCATACTTGTTGGTGGCAAAATTTCCCTGCTATAGTGATTGTCAATCAGCAACGAAATCTCGGTCAACGCATAGTATCGGTCCTTCCTCCTTCCTACAAGAAGGCATCTGGATGGGGTGTCCGGACGCACCCTCCGATGGTTTTGTTAGCCATGGCTCAAGAGATTAAGCTTTCAGGTTGGTTTTAGGGAGAAAAACCTTACCTTCCTCTTTGTGTGAAGCCTCTTTTATATAGTGTTAGAAAGGATGACACTGCTTGGCTAGTGGGTCCCATTGTCATGATTGTGGCCCATAGGCAAAGCAATCATGACATTTCTGGTGTCAGAAGGCGGTTGTCAGGAAGGTATTTAGGCGGTGGACGTCGCCGCACTTTATGACTTTTTGAATATCGGGAGTGTGTCAGGAAACTTGAGAAGATTTGGGAATGTCTTGTCGAATGTATCTTGCATTAATGATGAGTGATAGTTCAGTGGACTTGGTCGTCAGTGTTGTCAGAGTTATCTTCTTGATATGCGGGCGGAAGTGGATCCGATGAAACTCTTATACCCAACGAGTTATGCTGTCCGGGTATGCTGTTACCAAAGTAGCTGGATATGTCTATCCGGGGAAGTTGAATCGTTTTCCCTTTCCCATCCGGTGGAGGGTGCCGGATGAGATATACTTGGAGAAGGTGGAACGTCGCCCAGATCCGGATATGAGATATCCGGCTAAGGGGGAATGTTAGCCGGATATAATGGCGGCTGCGAGACACCCCGGGTGGATTGAGCGATGATTCCCCCGTCCGGGTGGAACTAATTGTGCTACGTGTCGCAGGGGGATCGTCCGCGTGGCCAAAAGAGAGAGACACGTGGCACTTTTAGTGGGGATCCCACAATACTTATAGCAAATTCTTCACTTAGAATTGTCTCTTCCTTTTTCACTTCCTCGAGTAAATGATCCAAGAAATCATGGTGAAGGTTCTTTGATGCTAATTTTCTTTCATTGACTATATCCCGTATCACCTTCATTGCATTTTCTCGTCCCTAATTTAGTCATAGAATATAAAATTTTGCTATAAGAGATTGAGAAACATGTATTTGTGAGTGCTATATATTTGTAAGACTTTTAGAAAAATATTTTAAAAAATATAAGTTATAAAAATTGTTGGGAAGTGTGCTAAATTCTTAATTAATAAAGATTTCATTTAGTAATATTAATTTTTTTTTATAGAATAAAGAAAATTGATAAGAACATCTCTATAATTATTTTATGTTATGTAAAAATAAGTGATAGAGATGGGTTTATAGAGATTATATAAGGTGAATAGAGATGTGAGGAAGATACCCAGTTGAGTGAGGGGACTTGTGGTAGGGTATGGATATAATGAGTGGAGAAACATGAAATGTTTTGAACCTAATAGTACGTTAAACTCTCATGTACTGTTTGTGTAATTGTTTTATTTGTGAGTTTTTAAGCTAACAACTTTGCATTAAAATTTTCACTGACACAACAAAACGAATTTGGGATTCATTGTAGTTGAAAAATCTATGACAATTTATAAAATATCAATTACAGTAATTAAACATAATTTTCAAACCACCATATTTTAAATGTATATATATATATTTTTCAAAATCCCCTACATCTACACATGTATTAATCGTGTACATACCTTCAAACATGCACGATAAGCTGTTCCAGGAATATTCAAAGGAAATGACATAAGTCATCTAAAAAAGCTTTATAATTCTCCATAAGTTTTTTCGAGGCCTTCGATTCCTCGTAACTAAGTAGCTTCTTAGCGAAACACTCAAATATCATCTGTCATGAATAAACAAAAATTTGTAAACTAAATATCTTTACAAGTAATTAATTAATTTATGCTTTAAAAATAATATCATATTCTTGTAAACAAACATCTCTATGGGAACATAATGAACAAATTACGTTTCCAGATTCTTCCTTCACACCAACACTAGTGGGATAACAATTAGCCCATGAATGTAGAAATTTGCGAGTTGTAGAGTCCATTTCATGGAGTAATTTTTGCTTGAGGTTTTCAGGGCTAACAAGGTTGAGAATCAATCCTTTGAGATACTTGTGAACGACTCCTTGATGTTCCATCAAACTTTGTTGCCCTAAAATTTTGATGAAACTCTCAGTATACCAACATTGAAACAACTTCCCTTCTTGTTGAAAGATGTAATGGTTGAGTTCTGGATCTGTTGATACCACCACTCGTTGACCTACCAAGCTAGTTCGAAATAACGATCCATATCTTTACGAAAGAGAGAGAAAAAAATCAATTAGGGTATGTTTGACAACTATTTTCGTAAATAATTTTTTGTTTTTTAGAATAAAAAATAAGAAAATATGTTTGGCAACAAGAAAACTATTTTTTGTATTTAATTTTTAAAATAAAAAAATAAAGTGTTTTTAGATTACATATTTTAATTGTTTTAAGTTGTTTTAACTTGTTTTATGGGAATTATTTTAAAAAATGATTATACAAATACGTAGAATAATTAGGAAAAAGTACCAGATATAAAAATTATTTTTACAACATATTTAAAAATATTAAAAACATGTTAAAAATGTTTTATGTTTGCAAACAACCTTTGGTTTTACAATGTATCAGAGAACAATTTTTGAAAATTATTTTAAAAAATTGTTTTTTAGAACCACATTTTGAAAATATTTATCAAATAGAACCTTAAGAATTCTCTACATTTTATTTAATGTGTGAAAATTATGATCAAGTTTATGAGTAAAGGACCTATTAGATAGTGTTTTAAAAACCGTCTTCAGTTCTGAATTATTTTTCGAAAGAAAATTTTATTTAAGAAGTCAAGTATGAAAAATAGTTTTTTTAAACTTATTATTGATGAAATTATGTGCAAGTTTTTAAAGTATTTTTAATGGTTTTTTTAAGAGCTCTTTAAAGTGCTTGAAAAAATTTTAATTTTGTTATAAAAAATAACCAATTATTTTAAAAATAAATTCTTAAATATTGGTTCAATCAATAATTTGTAAAACATTTTTTAAAGTTATAAAACTGTTTTTTATTTAAAAAATAATAATATATTTTTAAAAATAAATTTTAAACTAGTGCAATTTTGTTGTTCGTTTTCTTGACAATAGTAATTTCATATAATTTTCTTTTAGTAACGCTGATAAACTAACTTTTGAAATATTGTAACAAAATTCTTTTAACATAATTTGCACAAACAAGAACCAAAGCTTTCTGATTAAGGTAAAAAAAAAAAAAAAAATCAATTAGAATGAATGAAAAAACCCATAAAAATCATAAATCATTTTCCTAGTCTCTTACAATTTTTTCTAAACAATTGTGAAAATTCTAATAACATTAACAAATTGTAAAATATTATCATTAGAATCTAACCTTGTCATCCTCCTTGTGATGAATGGCGATAGATCATACAACGAGTGAGGCGAAAAGTAGTCGATTGTCTCACCGATAACCGGCACCCATTGAGCCAGGTGGTAATTGACCATTGCACTTAGGGTGCACCCATCTATACACCCAATGGCTAACCCATATAACAAATAGAGAAATTAGGCAGAGAAAAGCCTCCCACATCCTTCCTTGCCAATGCTTGAGCCTATTAAGCACGAGTGAGGCGAAAAGTAGTCGATTGTCTCACCGATAACTGGCCAACCCATTGAGCCAGGTGGTAATTGACCATTGCAGTTAGGGTGCACCCATCTATACACCCAATGGCTAACCCATATAACAAATAGAGAAATTAGGCAGAGAAAAGCCTCCCACATCCTTCCTTGCCAATGCTTGAGCCTATTAAGAAGCCAAGTTACTTATATATACAAATAATTACCTTATACTATTGTTTTCTTTGTCTAGGACAATGGGCACAGACCTTGTTCGATTATAACAAGGAATTGTTGATATATGATAGGAATATTTGGGCATTCGGCTGCGGTATCAAACTAGCTCATGGACAAAAGTGATTTAAATCATAATATAGGAACTATATGTTAAAATTTCTCATGGGTTTTCCCTTATTTTATAGGGTGTTCCAATAATATTTTATTAAATTTATAAAAAAAATATGAGAATTTTTGAACCTTTCAAAAAGTATGATTGATTTCAATTATTTTGGAATTAAAAAAAAAAAATTTAAAATTTCAAATAGATTTATTATTTTCAAACTTATATTTTCCATTACTAATCCTGTTGTTTTCTCTTCTTCTTCCTTTGCCTGCCCCTTTAAATGATTCAAAGGGAGCCCAACATAATTTCTCAATGTCATTGCAAGCTCCAATTTGTTTCATCCCACCAAATTTTTTATGAGAATTTTAATCGGTATTTTTTATTTATTTATTTATTTTTTTTTATGAATGAAATCAATGTTTGACTCCATTGATATTCAAGACTTTATAATCTAATTTTGATATTATTTTCTATATTATTATACATTTTTGATGTATTTTAAAAGTAACTTCTATGTTTTATGAGGGAATTACAAAAGTATCAAGTTTCCCTTGTGTTTTCATTTTTGAGGGAATTATATCATTTGAGCAGATATGCCTATCATGCTTTAGGTGTATTTTAGATTCATTTGTTCTATATTACAAGTACATCAATTCACACTAGAGTCTTTACGGTTAGGATACGTGACTTTATTACTTTCTTTGTATTAATGGATGCATATGAAAATTGTACTCATAATCTTATTATTTGTGCATGGAGCCTAACAAATACAACGTTATGCATAGAAATGAGATAAATATATAACCACCTAATAGAGATATCTATTAAAATCATAAAATAATGGAATGGTTCATATGGTGAGTGGTTCTTATGCATTCTTTCTAAGAAGGCTAATGATTTAGATGTAACTTAAGTAAAAAATGGTATAACTATCAATTTGCCTCACGAACAAGTATTATATGAATATTTATTAGGTAAAAGAATCTTCCAGTTGTTTAATGTATGACCATATAACTATTCTATTATTTGACGCATCATTGAATACCCTAGGTAACCAAACTTATCATGCCAAAGCATAAAAATCTTTGGGCCGATAAACTTCTAGTTCACAACAATATTTGATTCAATGAGTCTTATGGTTGTATGACACAATCTAAAGGAGAAAGTTGAGAGTTTTTCTACTATATACTTTTGTCTAGAAATAATAGGAGAAATATAAAGATCGATATTCTACATTGTCTTCATTCATAATTTCAATAGGATGCTCATTTCTATGGGTATCTTTAATATTGAACAAATTTGTTCTAGATTTGCTAAAATATAAAATATCATTTGTATGAAATCTACTTTCATATGGTAGTATAACATTTGCTCTGTTAGAGTCTTCAATTAAGTTTGCAGGATTGAATATGGTACCAATATCAACATTGCTAATATCAAATTAAAAAAAAAAAAACTTTTATCTCAAAGAATTGTGTGAACGGTTGTATAATGTGTAAAACATACATCTTCTTTGTTCACCTTGAATAACATATACAATTTTATAGATGAATAATATTTGAAAAAAGCTTACGGTAAAATAAAAATAATAAATATAATGAAAACATATTATGTATCATCAATTAATAAAAATATTCCCTTCAAGATTAATTTTTCAATAGAAATATTAAAAAAATTAATATATATATAACAAAGTAAGTCAAATCTAATTTATTACCATCACTAAAATTCATTTTCATCTCTTTTCTTTTACTTTTATTGATATTTGGTAACAGTTTGAGTGTATAATAGGTATGTAATTAATAATTTTTCTTACCATACTCATAATAATTCTCAATATTGTTTTACTTTTGGTGATATTGTATGACTTATTTTGTTATGTCAACTTTCACCTTGGTATTAATAATCAAGAAAAGAGATTTGTATTCGCTTCTTGGAAAAACAATACAATTGCTTGACGGAATGAAATTGTTTCTTATGTACCTTTAGGCTATAGCGATATACGAAATTTATTTTTTTACATAACTTTTGGCTATGAGGAAAATAATAAATTATTTTTATATAGTTTTTTGCTACAAGTAAATTTTAAAGTAGTTTTCACGTAACTTTTAGTTATAATTTGCAAATATTTTATGACTATAAGAATAGTTTTTACATAGATTTTGATTATATAGTAATTTGTATGTGACATTTAGCAATGACATTAAATGAGGTGTAGATCCCAAAATTTGTTACAATTTTATTTTTACATTAATTTTGAACCAAATTTTAAATCCCAATTACATATACTATTTTAGACCCACTCGTCCTTCAATTTTTCGTTTTCATTATCTTGTAAATTATTTTTTATTTTATTTATTATTATTATATTACATATATATATATATATATATATATATATATATATATATATATATATATATATATATTTTTTTTCTTTTCTCTCCTATCTCCTCTCTTTCTCCACTTACCCTCACCTACCCCATGCTCTCCCATGTCCAAAAGCCCCCTCTCCACTCTTCATAATTTTTTTTTCATTTTTTTTATTGTTTTTTTTCTCCCTCCGTTTCCTAAGATTGGCCGGCCCTCCCCCAATTGTTTTCCCTCCACTTTTTCCCTCCATTCCCAGCCGGCAGCCCGCCTCTCTCTTTGCTGATTTTTTTTTTCATTTTTTAATTTTTTCCTCTCCCCGATTCTCGAAAGGGGAACGAGCGGCCCCCCAATTTTTTGGGGGCTCCCTGGCTTTTCTCCAACCATTCCCTCCTTATTTTTTTTTTCCTCCGCCATCTCCCCACTTCTTCCGACACACACGGCGGGCGCCATTTGGGGGCTTCCATTTTTTTTTTCCTCCTCACAGCCCTATTTTTCTTTTTTTCTTTCTTTCTCTTCATCCATCATACCCGACTTCTAGAGGCACCAGAATCTTTCCTTCCCCTCTTTCATCTCATCTTTTTCCTCCAATTTTCTATTTTTTTCTTTTCACTTTATTTTTATTTTCTTTATTATTATTATTTTCACAAACCCGCCAATCTCCCACCACCATTGGCGAGCCCCAGTCGACCGACGACCTCCTCCCTTTTTTATCTCATTCTCTCACTTTCCCGTATCACTCGTTTTTCATTATTATTATTATTATTATTATTATTATTATTATTATTATTGTTATTGTTGTTGTTATTGTTGTTATTTTATTTTAGTTTAATAGTAATTGTTGTTTGTGAAATTTGGATTGTTAAATTAATATAAAATTTGAGGTTAATTTGTTGTTGGTAGATTAATACGTAATTTGATTTAATTTATTGTTAGTGAATTAATTTGAAATTTGTTAATTTTGGTTTGTGGGTATATTGTATTTGGTGATTAATTTGGGGATATTTGGATTATATTAATTGCTTATTGTTTATTTGAACTTGGACCTATTGTTAAGTTGTTATTTGTTTGAGCTTATTGGATTGGACTTGAAATATTATTTCTCTTGACCATGTATTTTTTTTTTTATGTGGGTTTGTTAATTGATGTGAATTTTGGGGCCCATAATGTTACAAATTGAAAAAGAGAAAGACAACAATAATAACTGGAAAGCAGAGACTATTTACTAATTTGCTCACACTTTATTGATAAACCAAATAGCCTTTAAATAGGCTCATACACAGAAGGATAAGACCAAGAAAATAGGAACTGTTGCAGCATGAAAATAGGATCATGCATACACTACCCACTAAGTCCTAAGAAAGTGCTCCACTACTAATAAACCTGAGATTTGATAACAAACTGCTACAGACTCAAACTTACTACTAAAGACTAGGCCAAAGTAGGCCACGTACAGCAACAAAGTAGTATAACAAAAAAAAACAACTTTCCTAAAGTCTAGGACAACTACTGGAGACTAGAACCATTTGACTTTTCCAACAATCCCTCCCTTAAACTGATGTTTCAACATTCAGTTTAGTGAAGGTCTTTGAAGCTCCCTCCCTCAAATTGGATTATCTAAAGTGCAAACACCAAGCATCCTTCTTAGCTTTTGAAACGCAGCCAACTTGAGAGACTTTGTTAAAATATCAGCAACCTGGTCTTCACTCCTGCAATAAATAAGACTAATAACTCCATCATTCGTGAGGTCCCTTAAGAAATGATACTTCACATCTATATGCTTGCTTCGACCATGAAGAACAGGATTCTTTGAGAGCTTTATTGCTGAACTGTTGTCACAATAAATGAGAGTAGGCCCATCCTCTTTAAACTGCAGCTCTCTGAGAATTTTCTTTAGCCATATAGCTTGACAGGCACATGAAGTGGCAGCAACAAACTCAACTTCTGTGGTTGATAAAGTGACGATTGGTTGCTTTTTTGATGACCATGAAACAACTCCTGTACCCAATATGAAAACATACCCAGATGTGCTTTTCCGATCCTTTGAATCTCCTGCATAATCACTATTTGTGAAGCCATACAAATATGATTTTTCTTCCTTCTTGTAGAACAGCCCAAACTCCTTAGTACCTTGCAAGTACCGGAAAATTCTTTTTGCAGCCAAGAGATGAATCTCAGTAGGACACTCCATGTACCTACTAATGACACTTACAGCATGCATTATATCAGGTCTTGTTGTAGTCAAGTACATTAAACTCCCTACAATCTGCTTGTAAAAAGTGTTGTCAACCCTCTTTCCTCCATTATCTTTGTTTAGCTTTAAGCCAAACTCAGATGGTGTATTCACAGGATTACAATCCTTCATCTGAAACCTGTCCAATATTTCTCCTACGTACTTCTTTTGAGAAATAAAAATTCCAGTAGAAGATTGCATAACTTCAATGCCAAGATAATAATGCATCATGCCAAGATCAGACATCTCAAATTCAAACATCATGGACTTCTTAAAACTTTCAAACATGGCACTATCATTTCCAGTGTAAATCAAGTCATCCACATATAAACAGACAATAAGCATTTTACCTCCGTCTCCAACTTTTATGAAAAATGTATGTTCAAAAGGACATTTTTGAAATCCTTTCTTCAAAAAATAAGTTTCTATACGATTATACCAAGCCCTTGGAGCTTGTTTTAATCCATATAGAGCCTTTTTTAACTTACACACTTTATGCTCATTGCCAAGTTTCACATAACCAGGAGGTTGATTAATGAATACCTCTTCACTCAAATCACCATGGAGGAATGCCGATTTCACGTCCAACTGAAAGATAGGCCATGAGTTTTGAGCTGCCAATGCGATCACCAATCTGATTGTGTCATGCCTTGCAACCGGAGCAAAGACTTCTTTGTAATCAACACCGAACTCTTGCTTATAGCCCTTGGCCACCAAGCGTGCCTTGTACTTGTCGACTTCACCATTCTCCTTCAGCTTTGTCTTGTACACCCACTTCACACCAATTGTTTTGTACCCTTCTGGAAGATCAGATAACTCCCAAGTGTCATTCTTTTCGATGGCTGCAATTTCAGCATCCATAGCCTCTCGCCATTTTGATTCTTTGACAGCACTTTCAAACACTACAGGATCACAATCTGAAAATAGAGCAAAATGAGTGAGTGGGTCGTCAGATTGATCAATTCCGGTTACCTCATAATCTGACATCCATGCTGGCCTCCTTCGAACACGATGAGAACGTGATTCAGCTGCTACTTCTGGTACTATTGGAGTGACTTCAGAGGCTACAGAAGTTTCATTTTGAGGATACTCAACTGCGCCAGTTGCTGGAGCAAGGTGTTGCTGCGACTGGTTGGCTTCATCACCATCAAAACTAGTTGGAATTGGTTTTCCAACTTCATTTTTGCTCCAATCCCAAATCTGATCTACATCAAAAACAACGTCTCGACTGATAAGTATTTTCTTAGTGTAAGGATTGTAGAGCTTATAAGCTTTTGACTGATCACTAACACCAAGAAAAATACATTTTTCTCCCTTGTCATCCAACTTCTTCCTCTTCTGATCTGGAATATGGGCATATGCAACACACCCGAAAATTTTGAAGTGATCAACCGCTGGTCTTCGACCGCTCCATGCTTCCTCTGGTGTCATATTCTGAATAGCAAGAGTGGGACTTCTGTTCAAAATATGAATACTCCAATTTACTGCTTCAGGCTAAAAGCTTTTTGGAACTCCACTTCTTGACAAAAGGCTTCGCACCATATTCATAATAGTGCGATTTTTCCTCTCGCAAACTCCATTTTGCTGGGGCGTGTAAGCTGCAGTAAGTTGCCGCTTGATTCCATGAGTCTCACAAAAATTTGCAAATTCATGTGAGTTATATTCTCCACCGCGATCTGTGCGAAGAATTTTTATGGGACTGCCAACTTCTTTCTCAACTAGCGCTTTATAGCTTTTAAAGGCTAGAAAGGCTTCGGACTTCTCTTGCAAAAAATAAACCCAGCTTTTGCGACTAAAATCATCAATGAAAGTAAGTACATATCTCTTACCTCCATTAGAGCAAGGAGTTATGGGCCCGCAAATGTCGGAATGAACGAGCTCTAGTGCAGCCTTTGCCCTCCATGATTTCCCTTGTGGGAATTGATTACGGTGTTGTTTGCTAACAACACATTCTTCACAGACTGCAGAAGGAGCTGTAATTTGAGGAAGACCAATCACCATATTCTTCTGCTGTAGAGTCTTCAAACCACCAAAGTTTAGGTGACCATAGCGAAAATGCCATAGCCAGGCTGCATCCTTTAACTTTGCCGAGAAACATGAATGAGTGGTGTTGTGGAGATAAAGAGGGAACATACGATTCGTTGTCATGTTAACTTGAGCAATTAATCCCAACTTTGCATCTTGAATAAGACATACTCCATCTTTGATAGAAATCTCGTAACCCTTTTCTTGCAGCTGACCCACACTAAGCAAGTTGGTCTTTAAATCTGGCACAAAAAAGACATTAGAGATAGTGTGGGTGGTGTTTCCTTTGGTTTGGAAAGCTACCTTTCCTTTTCCCATAACAGCAACCATGGAGTTGTCACCGAACTTCACAGAGTTGCGGAAAGATTCATCCATCTCAAAGAACAACTTCTTATCTCCACACATGTGGTTACTGCAGCCAGTGTCTAAATACCACATATCTTGTTGAGTCTCTTCCTTCACATGACACACCATCAAAAGAGACACCTTTTCTTCTTTTTCTGCAAATTAGTTCGACATTCAGATTGATAATGACCATACCTGTGACATTTGTAGCATTCAACGTTGGACTTGTCTACGGGCCTTGGTCTATAAGATGTTGACTGATGGCCTCCACGTCCTCTTTCTCTTCCTTGAAATTGATTCTCTTGGTGCTGATGGTGATGTTGGTTGCCACGATCAGTGTTGTGCCTGCCTCCTCTACCTCGACCTCTGCCTCGACCTCGTCCTCTATCAACTCTACTTTGTGTAAAGTGAGTTTCGGATAAGGCCTTCAATGCTTGTTCCTCTTTCACCTGTTGGTTTATTTTTTGCTCATGAACCAACAAAGAACTTTGTAATTCATCAATTGACAATGAATCAACATCATTAGCTTCTTCTATCGAACAGACAACAAAATTAAATTTTGGTGCCAAGGATCGAAGAATCTTCTCAACAATGAGAACATCCTCTATCTTGTCGCCATGGATCCTCATCTTGTTAATGATTGCCATCGTTCTTGAAAAATAGTCTGTAACTGATTCTCCTGACTTCATTCGAAGCATTTCGAAGTCCGAGCGAAGTGCTTGAAGCTGCTGCCTCTTAGCCCTTGCTGTACCTTGGTATTTCTTCTTCATGGAATCCCAAATATGCTTGGCGGTGTCCTTGCAAAGAATGGTTTCCAAGATTGAGCGATCAATAGCTTGGAAAAAATAATTCTTTGCCTTGAGATCTTTCAGCTTCAGTGCTTCGAGCTCCATTTTCTGCACATCTGTCAGCACCACCCCTTCTGTTGGTTTTGCTACTCCAGAAACCACAACTGGCCAGTAGTCTTTGGACCTCAAAAAATTCTCCATGAGCATGCTCCAATGGTCATAATGACCATCAAAACGTGGAATGGCTGGCTGCACAAAAGTGTCTGAAGCCATCGTTCTCCTATGTTGCTGCAAAACGGAAAACAAATACAGAGCTGCTGCTATACCCACTCTCTATCTCACTTTTCACTTGGTGGCTCTGATACCACTGTTACAAATTGAAAAAGAGAAAGACAACAATAATAACTGGAAAGCAGAGACTATTTACTAATCTGCTCACACTTTATTGATAAACCAAACAGCCTTTAAATAGGCTCATACACAGAAGGATAAGACCAAGAAAATAGGAACTGTTGCAGCATGAAAATAGGATCATGCATACACTACCCACTAAGTCCTAAGAAAGTGCTCCACTACTAACAAACTTGAGACTTGATAATAAACTGCTACAGACTCAAACTTACTACTAAAGACTAGGCCAAAGTAGGCCACGTACAGCAACAAAGTAGTATAACAAAAAAAACAACTTTCCTAAAGTCTAGGACAACTACTGGAAACTAGAACCATTTGACTTTTCCAACACATAATGTGGGTGAGATTTTTTGGATCATTTGAATATTTGATATGGGCTTAGCCAATTTGAATTATTTAATTTGGATATGGGACAATTGTGGTGTATATTAAACTAGACTTAGATTATGAGATGTTAAATTTAGGTCTAGTAGAAGTGGCGACTGCAAATCTTTTTCTAAAAATCAAAATTTCACCAAATAAAACAAAAAACGAGTTTCATCATCGAGTGGGAACGCATCGAGCAAAATACGGGGTCCACATGAGGATTGTTGAACATAGCTTATGGCCATGACCAAGCAAAACAATTTGCTTATAGCTTATGGCTATATATAACAAAGTACCAACATAAATATGCGACATTTATTATATATTAATAATCTTGAATTGAGGATAAAAATATTACCTTAAAGTGCAACTTGTGCTCATATCGTGTTATAAGACGAGATAAATGAAATGCAAGATATAAAAAAAGAAAAAGGGAAATATAGAAATACTCTCAAGAATGTATAGATGAGAATTGAGAGAACTAGAAAAAAAGTAGAGAGAACTTTTCTTACTTGAATGTGTGTTTCCTTTTCATTTTGAAAGCGTTTTTCAGGCTCACATAAGTTCAAAATTAATATCTCAATTTACTCATCTTAGTGGTGAGTATTAATGGAAGATTCATATTTATAATATTTTAATAGGAGAGGACTTCAAGTTGTGATATTGACCACGTGCATCTACAACACTTGAAAACTTCTTGTATTTTTACAAGACTTATTTATTTTTCGAATAGACAACACCTTAATTCATAATTCTAATATTACATATAAATTATGATGATAAAACTTCGTTTACAATAAAAATATAAAACACGAAACAAACTGTCTAATAATTAAACGATCATTGATACTAATCCCCATTATTCATAAGTCTATTGCTTCTTTGAGGACGAAATGCTTGTATTGATCACTTATATTTTGCTGAGATTTGGATGTGAAGCCCATCTGGAAACACCAAACCAGGCTTTCGAATGATCTCCCCTCCACGAATTTTTTTCCACCTGAAACAATAAAATTCATTTATTTGATTTTACAAAGTTATATATATATATATATATATATATATATATATATATATATATATATATATATATATTTTAAAATAAAAAGCTTGTATTGTTTGAGTTTTCAATTGGAAAATCAAAAATGAAAATAGTTTGTTTCAAGTACATTACATTTTTTAAAGGATAATTTTAATATTTTCTGAAAGTAAATTTATTTTCAAAGACAGAAAATAATTCTTTAAAAAAAATCAAAGTACGTATTATTATTGAAGAGAAATGGAAGTGTTTACCTGTATTTGGTGACCAAATAATGGAGGAAAACAGCGACTTGAACCTTGGCGAAGTGAGCTCCAGCACAAAGCCTCGAACCCCCACCGAAAGCTACGAAATTCTTAGACCCAGCATGTAATTCTTGCCCCTTTCAGTTTTTTTCAGTTCATCAAACGAATCCAAGTGTGAGTAACTGAGAAAATCCAACTCCAAAGAAAAGAAAATGCAAGAAAATCAGGTACCTCCCATCGCCATGGATCAAAAGCAAGTGGGTCATTGTACTTAGCAGGATTCAAATGAACCGCTGATGGACACACCATCACTGTGGATCCTGCTGGAATTGTAGTTCCTGGAAAACAAAATTCACAATTTCAATCAGTGCTCTTCTGTTGCCAATTTTTATTTACAGTGGGTTTATATATAAGAGTGAATAGACATTAATCTCTTTTAAGCTCCTATTTGAATTGACCACTGAGAAGTTATTTTTAAAAAAAAAAAAAAAATTTAATAGGAACTTCTATGTCTGTTTGACTAATGTAAAAATTTTATTTTTATTTACGTCAGTCGTTATTTTATATTTAATCAACTCTTTAACATACCAATATTACCTTTTAAAAATTGTGACTTGGAATATGAAGTAAGAAATTTATTTGAGTATGCCAACTAATTAGCACCCAAGTGTTATTTTGAACTTACCCTTCATCTCAATATCTTTTGTTACTCCTCTAAAAATTCCGGGGACGATGTTTCCCAACCTAAGAGTTTCATTTATAACCAGAAAAATAAAGAGAAATGGCAAGGTCATCAATATAACTAACATAAGAAACATATTTGTCTATATATATATATATATAGAGAGAGAGAGAGAGAGAGAGTATGAAAGAGTTGACTCAACTCACCATGTGTAAAAGTCATGGATTTGTATTCTGCCCATGTAATTCCCAATTCCTCATTTTTTCGATTTTTTAGAATTTCCTCGTGCTCTTTCTACAAAAGGTCATATAATCTATGAAGTCATGTATTATCCTTTTTTAAGATTGAAAAGAAAGAAAATTAGGGTTTAGGTGATGGATGACAAACCGTTAATTCTACAACAACTGAGGGATGATCACTGAGAAACTTCATGACTAATGTAATGGCTTCAGAAGTAGTCTCATAACTAGCAAAGAGAAGCAGAAAGACTAGGTCTACGATAATTGCTTCATTTAGAATTGTATCTTTGCTCTTTGCTTCCTCTAGTAAAAAATCCAGAAAATCATGGCATAGCTTCTGTGATGATTTTCTCTCATTGATCACATTATTAATCACCTTTATAGCATTTTCACGTCCCTAATTCAAATAGAAAGATCAAGATTTAGTATAATGTAGAGAAATATTAATATGTTGTAACAACTTGCTACTAATTGTGTAAATATTATTCAATTTTAAAATGAATATATATGACTAAAAAGAATCTATACATATATAGTTTCAAAAATATTTTTTTTATATCCTTGTGGTATGTCACAGAATTGTTAGGCCAAATAAACAAACATCTATTATGAGATCAAATAAACTTTCATGTTAGTGTTGAGGATCAACTTTGATACTATGTAGTGTTTGCCTATTTTACTTTTCAATCCTATAAGATACAACAATGACGTTGTGTCAACATGTGGGATGATTGTGATATTTTACTAAATGTTCTTGTAATTTTATGATACTTGTATATATATATATATATATATATAATTAGTACCTTCAAACATGCATGGAATGCAGTTCCCGGGATGTTTAGTGGAAATGATATAAGGCCATCAAGAAAAGCTTTGTAGCTCTCTCTAAGTTTCTTCGATGCCTTAGCTTCCTCGTAGCCAAACAATTTCTTAGCAAAATACTCGAACACCATCTGTCCGGAAACAAAAATTTCTCATAGTTATCAGAAATATAATTAAATGCAGGATCAATGTAATTAGAAAAACTTTTGGCTACAAAGCCTTCAAAAGATTCTCACCAAGTCCTTTATTGGACTTGGTGAAATTGCAAGAACGTTTGCTTCGATTTTGGACTGGATGAAATTTGCCCATTGAGACATTGAGAAGGCCTCAGTCACTTACGTTTGCAGATTCTTCTTTCACATCAAAACTGGCGTAGCTACTACATGAATGTAGATATTTGCGAGTTACAGCGTCCATTTCATGCAGTAATACTTCCTTGAGGCTTTCCGGGCCAATCATGGACAGTGTCAAGTTTTTAAGGTACTTGTGAAAGACCCCATGGTACGCTAATAAGCTTTGTTCTCCCATAATCTTGAGAGCACTTTCCGTGTAAGAGCAGTAGACTGACTTCCCTTCTTCTTTAAAGATATACTGATTAAGCTCTGAATCTCCAGATACAACCACCAGATTCCCAACCAAGCTAGTTTTAAACACCGACCCGTATCTGAAATTAAGAGAAAATAAAACCATGAAGAAAATAGGATATATATAAAAGAATAATATATAGTTAGTTTGTGCTTCTAAGACAAATTATTCCCAGGATAAACTCATGCTGTCTTACTTGGTCATTCTCTTGCTAATGAAAGGAGGGATGCCGTAGAAAGAGTGAGGGGAGAAGAACTGGATCGTCTCTCCAATGATTGGCAAGCCCATTGAACCACGTGGCAATCTTCCATTGCATTTGGGGTTCAACCACTTCTGCAGCCATTGGCTTATCAGAATAACAAGGAAAGAGATAAGGCAAATAACAAGCACCCACATTCTCCAATTAATCAATTGCTTGGAAAGGTTATGAGTTTGAAAAGAAAGGAGAAGGGGCGCTTATATAGACAAGTTAGCATAGTCTTGTTGACTGGGTTTATGGTCTTTTAATTCATGATTTTAAAGACCAGGGCGAGTTGAACCGGCCGGTCACTATTCCGGTTTTTGGTTTGGTCCTTTGAACTGTCCAGGCTTTGGATGACACCAAACCGTGTTGAACCGGCCGGTTCCTCCTAATCTAACCTTTTGCCTCCCCAACCTTCAGCAACCACCTCTACCCCCCAACCTCCAACAGCTGCTGCCCCTTGCGGCTCTCCACCTACATCACGCTGGAACCGACGCCGGTGGCCGACAAGGACGCCAACGCCATCGACAGTCCTCTCCCACAGTGAGTTGCTGCAGTTGCAAAGTTCCTAGTTCCTGCATTTTAAATTTTTATTTTTAATATTTAATATTTTTTTTATTGCATTGTTGCATATTTTTAATATTTATTAAATCAAATGAATGATTTCTATTTTCTGCATTTTGTTTAAAATCTTTAGATTTCATATTTTTGTGTAATTTATGTTTATTTTATGTAATTCAATTCTACATTTATTTATTTTTTTAAAAATTATTTGAGTTTAAATTTAGGTAGAATTTATTATTTTTATTTTTTTATAATTTTAATAATATAAAAAATATATATTTATGAAATCATCATTGGACCTCGGTTTGACCTCCAATCCCACCAATGAATTGTAAATCGTAATTTTTCTACTTCAATGATCAGTTTGATTTTGAAAACATTGCTTACTTATTACTTATCTCTTGAAAAGTCTAAGTTTGAAAAGAAAGGAGAAAGGACAATTTCTATAGACAAGTTAGCATAGCCTTGTTGACTAGGTATATGGTTTCTTAAATATCACTTATCTCTTGAAAAGTCTATAAGTTTGGAAAAAGCCGTGAAGGGGGCACTTATACATAGCGTAGCTTTGTTGATTAGACAAGCGTATGAGTTTGGAAAGTTTGGAAAGAAAGGAGAAGGGGACCCACTTGTACTGACAAGGTTATGATCTCTTAATTGACATTTACCATTGGATTCTTTACATAATTAAGCTTTCGATAGGGTTTTTATTTGGAGTACTTGTAGAAGAAATATTTTCTTAGAAAATATTCTTGGAAGAATCACTTCTCAAGTTCCTTTACAAAAAACATTATAAATGTTTTTTTAACTTTTTAAAACTATTTTTTAAATTTTGTCAAATGATGTTTTTTTTTTTTCTTCCAAAAAGTCTTTTATACTAAAAGTACTTTTTAGGTTAGAAGTGTTTTTTAGAAGCAATGTTATATAGACGATAAACAATTTAGAGGTTTTTGCTGAAACTTAAAATTTTGGATAAAATGGATAGGGTTAACAAATCTTTTTAAAATAAATTAATAAATAAGGTTGTAGGAAAACATTTTTTAAAATAGTTTTAAAAAATAGTTTTTAAAATTATTGTTTGATATCTCGTTAGACAACAGCTTGTTTGAGAACCAAAAATAATCCAAACCTGTTTTTTATATTTTTTTAATGTATTTTAAAAGTAACTTTTATGCTTTATTTTTAATTATTTTTGACATTTATATAATTATTTTTAAAATGGCCATGGGAAAACAAAAAAACAAATAACAAATTTTCTTCTCTAAAAATTACTTGCTTTCAGTTTTTAGAAATGGAAAATTATTTTTTATTTTTTGATTATCAAATATATAATTTTTTTATATTCTAAAGAATAGAAATCTGATTTGAAAAGTAGCTGCCGACATGTCTAATTCTTTCTTCTTGCCATTTGTTTTCTCGAAGGCGCTGTACTTTGTACGTTATTGGGTGGATGTTGAAAGTTTGGAACCGCATACAATTTTTTTTTTACTTTTTGGGTTTTGTAACATCCCTAAATATAAAATTGGGTCATGGTAGGAGATTGAAATTTACAAAATTAGATATCATAGAATTATTTCAAGATTCAAAATTGGATTATATTACTAAAAAGCAAGAAATACTATTAATAGCAGAAATCTCAATGAAATCGATAGATCATTCAAGTCTTAATGACATTTCATTTGTTTATATGATTCTCATTTTCATCCATAAATAAATAAAAAATAAAAATAAACAAATAAGATGGGGTAGGAAGGTATAGAAAGTTTCATGCAAATCCTGTTTTGCTTAGTATTTTTTTTTTTGCCTAACTTTTTTCGGTTTCTCTTTGATAAATTTGAGCTTAAGACCCAACGAAAGTATGAAAATTGAGAACAAAGATATGAAACTTTAATATTTACGAAAATGTCTTTTGCTAATTATTTTTTTAAATATATATATTTTTTAGAATTTGAAATCACATTTTAAAAAAAAATTTGAACTTTTTTTCTCATAATTTTTTATAATTAATTTAAAATATTTTTTTTAAGATAAAAGGGGATAACTTTTTTAAAAAATAAAAATAAATTGTAATGCTTTTTTAAATAAATTTGAGAGTTTTCTTGAAACATAAATTTTAAAAAATTATAAATATTTGCTAATTCAAATAAAAATTGGTTTTTGTAAAAAAAAAAAATATTTTCTAAATAACATTTTCTTCTATTTAATCAAATAAAAAATTAAGATTTTTTTCAGGTCATTGTCACATGTGCAACGAGCTAGCTTTTTAAAAAATCTTATGTGTCATCTTCATGGTATTTTTTACTATTATAATTTCATATCCTTTCTGTCGATTATACCACTTACATGGATTGAAGGTTAATTTCAATGCCTAACTAATCCAAAACACAATTCTTCCTTCTTTTGAAATTTTAAATTCTATTAAAAATAAATAAATATTATAAATATCTATAATTTATCTTTATAAAAATTAACATTTTATATATATTAAAAAATGTTAAAAAAAGAACTAAAATGATTTTTTTATATAAAATTATATATAATCTAGCAAAGGCGGGATAGGACAAAGTTATATACAAACCTATCCCAAACCCATCCTAGATTTTAAAATATTTATTAAATCCATTTCAAACTTATTTACATTTATTCTATACTCATTTATACTGAAAAACTCACCCTATTAAGAATCATTGGGAAGAAATTTGCATGTGATACAAACAACAATTAATATTCTGGATTCTTTTCTTCAAAAAATAAGTTCAATATAAAAATAAAATTTGCTTCAATGTGAAAAATACTAAACTCACTTTTTGAAATGACAAGTTCAATGAAAAATAATATTTTCAAAAGATTAACTTTGATTCCCAATAAATTTGAAGGGAAGAAAACATAGAGGAAAAGCTAAAGAAAAGAAAAAGTTAAAAAAAAAAAAAAAATTTAAAATCAATACATTATATTTTATGCTATTTTAAATTTATTTAATTTATTTTACCTTTCCAATATAAAAGTTAAAAGTTAGATTATTTGAAGATGAAAAAAATTATAACTAATTTTAATTTATTTTTTCATATTTTTATGATAAAATTAAACGATCAAAACCATCTTCCTTATCATTATTTTTTTTCTTTCTTTAATACTTTCCTCAAACCGAACACGATAAATGTGACTTAATGTCAAACACTTCTATTGAACTTAATGCAAAATTACGTGACACAAACGATGAACCTCTCAAAGATATCATGGTGTACTCAAATTTTAATGCAAAATTTTAATGGTGTACTCAAATTGGCTTCCTCAATGCAACTTGAGTTTGTGGGGTCATTTCACTGCAATGTTTTTCAAACTTAAATTGGCTTCACGATACTACTTGAGTCTATGTGGGGCCACTAGAATAGTTGACCAATCTTATTAATTTAGATTTTCTTTGACACGTCAACACACTTCCAAGTTTGTGGGGGACTGACTACTACAATAGTTGGTCAATCCTATGATAATTTGTTTGCTTATTTGGATTTTCTTTGAACGGGTCAACACCCACCAAATTCAATCAAACGTCTAAGACCAAGTGTTAACCAAGTGGGCACTTTGGTCCCATGATAGGAATGTAAATATAATTATATATTATTTGTTTCTAGGATTTAGTTTTAATTAAATAATTTTAATAAGTATATATATATGGAAAAAAAGATAATAAAATAAATTAGTTTTAATTATTTTATTTTTAAGTTTTATTTAATTAGTTGTTAAAAATAAAAAACTAAAAATTAGGATTTCATATCTATATCATCATTTATTTTATATTATTGAATATATTTAAATTAAATAAATTATAATTTTAATATTAAATATATTTTCAAGTTGGATATATTATTATCAAATGTCACAATATTATTATCAAAATAAGCTTAATAATAAATATATACTTATAAAATTCATATTTCTTATTGACGCATACAATATTATTATCGAATATGATAAATTATATTATATAAATATAATATGTAATTTCAAAATGTATATTAGTACTTCTTATATCAATTTTTAGAATTTTTCTCAATATTTTTATGAATTTTGATCAATTTTCGTCTCACTAATAATTTGTGTTAAAATATTTATTAATATTTCTCAATATATTTATAAAATTGGATTATTGATATATCCATTAAAACTGATATTTTCATCCTTGGTTAAATTTGATTGAAAGTAAAAAGATAATTTAAGACATTAATTTTAAGAAGGATGGAGATAATTTTTGTTAGTGTTAAGTCCATATGAAATGAGTGGTGATAAAAGAATTTTTCGATGAAAATTTTAAAAATAAGTGTAGAAATTAATGACGAAAAAGAGAGAATTTAAGATGTTAATTTTAGAATCTATAAGAAAGTATAGCATTAAAGACAAACTATTGCATCTCCAAAAACATTAATATTAATATTGTGGTAAAATATCTTTTAAAGATAAAAAAAACTTCTTATTAAAATCCGTACCTAGACATGTCACACTCCATCTTTGGAGACGAAATATTCAAATATTCAAATATTTTTATAACAAAAAAATTAATAAAATAAAAAAAGGAATTATGGTCAAAGAACTAGGAATGATAATGAGCCGGTTTTTTCGGGTATCTGCCCTGCCCCTAATGAGACGGGGTTCAATTTTAATAAATGGGTTTAGAATGGTTTGAGAATTTTTAAAAAAATTCAGGGCAAGTTCGGGTATTGTCTTGCCCTGTCCTGCCCTGATTATATATAAAATTAATTTCATTTAATTTTTATTTTACTATTTTTAATATATAGATAATAATAAAATATTTTTAATAAAATAAGTTATAAAAAATATAACAATTTAATTATTTATAAAATATATTTATTTTAATGTAATTAAAAATTTTAAAAGTAATTTTTTTAAAAAAAAATTAAAAAAAAAAGTTAAACGACGAGTATGAGAATTTATCATGCTCGCCACATCCCATTTAATTTTTTAAATAGGACGAGGATGAGCATTGTTTTGAATAAACAGAGTGAGGTTGAGAGGGGGGCAACTTGTCTCGAACCTGCCCCGTTGCCATCCCTACAAATCATCCACATCCTCACCCTCAAACTCACTAATCAGTTGCTTGAAAGGCTATGATTTTGACAAGAAAGAGAACGAAGCCACCTTCTTTGTATAATTAAAAATGTGTTTAGTAATGTTTCTATGACAAGTGCTTTTATTGGAAACATTTTATTTAAAAGTAAAGATGAAAATATGAATAATTACAGATATATTGGTACTTCGATTTTATGAATATATCGAATATATGAGAGATATATTGGTGGATATTTTGATACAAATTATGGTAATATAAAAATTCTAAAAATATTAAAAAATATATATATAAAAGTAGATATATATAATTTGTCATATTTAATAATAATATCCTCTACATCAATAAAAAAAATATAAATTTTATAAATGTACATTTATTATTAAGTTGTATTATAGATTGTTTTACAATATTATTATGATAATATGTCTAATTTTAAAATATATTAATATTAAAATTATGATCAATTTGTATTCAATGATATCAAATAAATAATAATATATGTATAATTTTTTTAATATTTATATTTATTATATTTAATAAATATATAGATTATATAAAAAAAACCTATAAAGAAAATTATGTTTTTATATTTTTTTTGTAATAAATTAAATCAAATATAAAAATAAAATAAATATAAGTTATTTATTTAATAATAAAAAATTGAAAAATCAGTGAAGTATCAGTAAAATATCAGAAAATATCGGTTGATGGATATACCTTCCCGAATTTTGTATTGGTATCCACAGATATTAGATATATTGACCATATATCCGAGTATTTTAATCCTTGTTTAAAGTGTTTTTGAAAAAATTATTTATCAATTATTTTTTTCAGAAAATAATAAAAATATGTTTTTAACTTTTTAAAACTATTTTCTAAATTTTGTGAAAAAATTGATTTTTTTTATTAAAAAAAATGCTTTTTAGGCTAAAAGTGCTTTCGAAAAACATTTTCAAAGAGAATCTAAAGAACTTCAAGAGGTTTTTTGCTAAAACTTCCATAGAATCAATTAATTTTCAAGTTTTAAACTTTTTAATGAAATGTATAGTTTTAACACATTTTTGTAGATTAAATTAACGAATAAGGATATCGGGAAGTGTTTTCAAAAATAGTTTTAAAAAATAATTACGATGTTTTATAGAATAAAAATTTGTTTGGAAATTTAAAATATTTTGAAACTACTTTTAATATTTTTAAATATATTTTAAAAATAATTTTCATATATGGACTTTATTTTTAATTATTTTTTATATTTATAAAATTATTGTTTAGGATAATAATTTGGCCCTTGCATTTTTGTGGATGCGATGTGTTTTATTCGTTATTGGGGTGTACAGGCCTTGGACTTTTCTTTCATGGTTACGTGATGTACAAGCCACCACAAGGAGACAAATAATTTTGCAACAAATCATTTTAAATGTGGGTTCCGTGATTTTATTTTGGTTATTTCAAGTACTTAGGAATAAGTCAAAGTCAAGTTTGGCAATTGCGTGATTTTATTTGATTTTTATTCGGTGATTTATTTGATAGAGATAGTAGAAATTTATTCAATATAACGTGCGTGGAATTGTTTGACAATTCAAAATTGAGTTGTCACTAATAAATCAAGAAAGGTGGTTACAATTAAAGATGGATGGGATGGGTCTTGTCCATGCATTATTGCATTTATATCTATTATTATTTCATTTTTTTTTTGAAAATTTAAATTCTACTAAAAAAATATAATTTAAAATTAAATAAATATTATACATATCCATAATTTATTTTTACGAAAAATAATATTTTACATTTGTTAAAAATTTGAAAAAAAAAATCAATTAAAATATTTTTTATTTAATATTACATATAATTTTAGATAGGATGAGATGAAATAAAATCATAATTTTAAATAGGATGCGATGAAATAAAATCATAATTAAACATATGTGGATCCCACATTTTTCGCATGTTTGAAAATTTTTTGGAGTTGTCACTTATTTTTCTTTGAAGACAAAATGTTTGGATTAATCGCTTGTATTTTGCTGAGATTTGGATGTGAAGCTCGTGTGAAAACATCAAACCAACCTTTTGAATTATCTCCCCTACAAGAATTTTTTTTTTCCACTTGAAACAATAAAATGTTTTGTTATTTCTCTTCAACTTTTCTCTTAATTGAAAATCATGAAAAATTAATTAATTAAAGTTAATAAATTTTGTTCATTTTTATGACTTTACAAAGTGGTTTTATTTATTTATTTAAAAATAAAAAGCTTGTATTCTTTGACTTTTCAATTGGAAAATTGAAAATGAAAATTTTTTTTCAAATGATATTTTTAATATTTTCTAAAAGTAAATTTATTATTGAAGGGAAAGGGGAGTTGAGTTGGAGCAACAAAGGAAGCAGAAGTAGTGGCAAATGACATGCTCAGGCCAAAGTTATTCTTAGCATAGAGCAAACAGATTGTAAAAGGTCAAAAATCACCTCAAACTAATGAATGTGCCAAAACAATGATATGGCCTCAAAGGTTCTTTCAAAATTTTCAAAGAATTTTAATGACAACACTTCATTAGGTGCTTGTCATTTTTTCTTCTTTCTTCATAGAATACCATTTCACAAATCCCATCCTAAACAGATAAAGAATGGGGAAACTCCCAACCTAAAAGATCATGGGCAAGAAGCAAAATGACTCCACATGGAAAGCCCCAAGCCCAAATAATATTCCTCAGCTAGCTATGTCTAATTTGGCTTCAAAAAACAAATCACCCACTCCTTTGATATTAAAAAAAAAAATGGATTAAAACAAAACAAAACAATGGGTTCTAGAATTAAAATTCCTCAAACATGTGCAATAGCAAATGAAAAATTTAAATTGTAGTTTTCAAAATCAAATGGAAGCATAGAGAATTAAAAAAATGCAAACATAAGAGAAAAATCGAAATCGGATTACAAAGAGTAGCATCAAATTTTATATACTTGCAAAATCAAGGTGTCTAGATTCCCAAAAATAAGAAGAAAAAAAAATAGAGTTCAAAGACCTAGATATACAAAACATAAGGTGTGAGGTTAAGAGAAAGGAGTTCAATTCATACCTGATTTGAAGACATGGATCTGAATACATTCACTGGATTTGAAGAATTCATTTCATCAATGAGAATTTGATTTGAATAACGCACTTCATCTATGGGAACTCGGGTGCCTGAAAAGGGTAGGTTTTCAAAGGCACTGGAAGGTGGTCGGAGTAATAGTGGTTGCCGTTGAAAGGGTCGACGACGGTGAGAAGCCATAATGACCGGTGAAGTCAGTTAGAGGTGAACAAGAGACTCGGTGAAGACGATACTACGAGCTCGACAAAATTTCCTCCAACTTTTCCCTTCTCTTTCCTCATTGTTTTTTAAGAAAAATAGTAGGAAAAATATTATGATATTTTCTTTAATATTTTCCTTTTTTTTTTTTTTCATCATATTTTCCATGTTACCCAAACTAAAGAAAATAATTTTCCACATGATTTTTTTTTTCTTTCCTTAACATTTTCCGGGAACCAAACATAGCCGAAGTGTTTACCTATATTTGGTGACCAAATAATGGAGGAAAACAGACACTTGAACCTTGGCGAAATGAGCTCCACCACAAAGCCTAGAACCCCCACTGAAAGCTATGAAATTCTTAGACCCAGCATGCAATTCTTGCCCCTTTCATATTTTATTTTTTTTCAATTCATCAAACGAATCCAAGTGTAAGTAACTGAGAAAGTCCAATTCCAAACAAAAGAAAATGCAAGAAAATCAAGTAACTCCCATCGCCAGGGATCAAAAGCAAGTGGGTCATTGTACTTAGCAGGATTCAAATGAACCGCTGATGGACACACCATCACTGCGGTTCCTGTTGGAATTGTAGCTCCTGGAAGACAAAATTCACAATTTCAATCAATGCTCTTCTGTTGCCAATTTTTATTTACAGTGGGTTTATATATAAGATTGAATCAACATTAATCATGCCTAGTTTTTTTAAGCTCCTATTTGAATTGACTAATAAGAAGCTAATTTTTTTTTAAAATAATTATTAAGAACTTACATGTCTATTTCACTAATGCAAAAATTTTATTTTGATTTATGTCTATGGTTGTTTTATACTTAATAAACGTTTTAACCTACTAATATTATCTTTTAAAAATTGTGACTTTGTGTACGATGTAAGAAATTTATTCGAGAATGTCAACTAAGTAGCACCCAAGTGTTATTTTGAACTTACCCTTCATCTCGATATCTTTCGTTACTCGTTTAAAAATTCCTGAGACTATGTTTCCCAACCTAAGAGTTTCATTTATAACCTAAAAAATAAAGAGAAATGATAAGGTCATCAATGTAACAAACATAAGAGGTAAATGTGTCTATATATATAGAGAGAATGTAAGAGTTACTCAACTCATCGTATGTGTAGAAGTCATGGATTTGTATTCTGTCCATGTAATTCCCTATTCCTCATTTCCTCGATTTTTCAGAATTCGCTCATGCTCTTTCTATAGAGGGTTATATAATTTACCAAGTCATGTATTATCCTTTTTAAGATTGAAAAGAAAAAAAAATAGGGTTTAAATGATGGATGACAAACCATTAATTCTACAACAATTGAGGGATGATCACTGAGAAATTTCATGGTTAATGTAATGGCTTCAGAAGTAGTCTCGTAACTAGCAAAGAGAAGCACAAAGACCAGGTCTACGATAATTGCTTCATTTAGAATTGTATCTTCGTTCTTTGCTTCCTCTAGTAAAAAATCTAAGAAATCATGGTAGGGCTTCTTTGATGATTTTCTCTCATTAATCACTTTTACCATATTTTCACATCCCTAATTCAAATAAGAAGAACAAGATTTAGTATAATATAGAAAAGTATAAATTTGTTGTAGCAACTTGCTACTAACCATGTAAACATTATTCATTATGGGTTTAGTATGTTCTCACGGGTTTAAAATGAATTTACATGGTTAAAAAGAATTTATACATATATAATGTTAAAAACTTTCTTATGTCTTCGTTATATTTCACAGAATTGTTAGACTAAATAGACAAACATCCATTATAATGTCATGTTAGTGTTGGGGATCAACTTTGATACCATGGAGTGTTTGTCTATTTTAACCATCAATCCTATAAGACAAAACGAGTACGTTGTGTTACCATTAGGGTAATTATGATATATATATATATATATATATATAAATGCATTTTAAAGTTATAAAGACCATTTAGCCCTTTTGCACTTTCTGGTCTATTGGCCTCTAGGTATTGTAATTTTATGATACTTGATTACCTACCTTTAAAGATGCATGTAATGCAGTTCCTGGGATGTTTAGGGGAAATGATATAATGCCATCAAGAAAAGCTTTGTATCTCTCTCTAAGTTTCTTCTATATGCCTTAGCTTCCTCGTAGCCAAACAATTTCTTAGCAAATTACTCGAACACCATATGTCCGGAAACAACAATTTCTCAAAGTAATCAGAAATATAATTAAATGCAGGATCAATGTAATTAGAAAAACTTTTGGCTACAAAGCCTTCAAAATATTCTCGCCAAGTCCTATAAAAGGTAAAGGACTAGGTGAAATTGCTAGAAAGTTTGCTTCGATTTTGGACTGGATGAAATTTGCCCATTGAGAAGGCCTTCTTCAAATTGATAAATGGTAGTTTTTTTCATTCATACTTTCATTCGTTCATGTACAGAGTATATATAGAGGGTAATCACCATTCTAAGAATGGGAAAGAATGATACAAGGAAATAATGATATAAAGAAATAACAACTAATATCCTAATATCTCAACTTTCCTAATATCTTAATATTCCTAATATCTCAATATTCCTAGTATCTCAATATTCTTAATATCTCAATATTCATAATATCTCAACTTTCCTAATATCTAAACATTCCTAATATCTCAACACTCCCCCTCAAGTTGGTGCACAGATCTCACACATGCCCAACTTGTCTAAAAATTTTGAGAACACTTGACTTGAGACAACTTTGGTAAGGATATCGGCCAATTGATCTTCTAATCGAATAGTAGGCAATTCCACAATCTTATCATCCAACTTTTCCTTAATGAAGAATCTATCCACCTCGACATGCTTTGTACTATCATGTTGTACTGGATTATGAGCAATATCACATGCGGCTTTATTGTCACAAAACAATCGGATTGGTTGCCTAGATAGGTAACCTAAATCCTATAAGAGGAGTCTTAGCCATAATGCCTCACAAAGTCCTAAAATCATACCTCTAAATTCTGTTTCTGCACTTCAACGAGCGACGACATTTTGCTTCTTACTTTTTCATGTCACAAGATTACCACCTACAAAGGTAAAGTAACCAGATGTAGATCGCCTATCATCCACTGCACCGGCCCAATCAGCATCAGTATATACTTTTATACTTTGATGATCAACATTTTTAGCGAACAAAATTCCCTTCCCAGGAGCATTCTTCAAATACCTCAAAATACGCATGACTGCATTCATATGTTGTTCTCCAAGATTATGCATGTATTGACTCACTACACTCAATGCATAAGCAAGATCTAGTCTTGTATGAGCTAAGTACATTAATCTCCCCACAAGTCTCTGGTATCTTCCCTTATCGGTTGATACTTGATTAGGCTCAACACACAATTTCAGACCTTCTTCTATTGGTGTATTAACAGGTTGACATCCCGACATTCCAGTCTCCTGTAAAAGATCTAAGACATACTTTCTTTGAGATAGAAAAATTCCTTCACTTGATCGAGAAACTTCAATCCCAAGAAAGTATTTCAGAGGACCTAGATCTTTCATTTCGAATTCTCTAGATAGATAATTTTGCAGAGCTTTTCTTTTTTCAGGATCATTTCCTATAACTACCATGTCATCCACATATACGATGAGTGTCGTAATCTTACCATGTTGCTTTTTCAGGAACAAAGTGTGATTTGAATTACTTTGACGATAGCCAAAACCTCTCATTGACTTTGTGAACCTTTCAAACCATGCTCTCGAGGATTGCTTCAACTCATACAATGACTTCTTCAATTTGCACACCTTCTGACATTGCTTTTCTGACACCATGCATCCTGGTGGAAGATCCATATATACTTCTTCAGATAACTCGCCATGCAGAAAGACATTTTTCACATCGAATTGTTGTAATGGCCAATCTAGGTTTGCAGCTAAAGACAGTAATACTCGAATTGTGTTGATCTTAGCTACAGGTGCAAATGTCTCTGTGTAGTCAATTCCATAAGTTTGAGTGTACCCTTTTGCTACCAGTCTTGCTTTCAATACTACCATCTGTCTTGTACTTCACAGTATAGATCCAACGACACCCAACTGGCTTCTTTCGTGGTGGACATTCTATGAGTTCCCATGTTTCATTCTTCTGCAATGATTTCATCTCTTCATTCATGGCTGCTTTCCACCTTGGATCAGCTAAGGCTTCCTGCACACTGTTAGGAATAGCTACAGTAGATAATTGATTTACAAATGACTTATTTGATTCAGACAAACGATGGGTAGACACATAGTTGCTCATGGGATATTTGACTTTAGTAGACAATTCAGGTTCATATGTGGGTTTAGGAATACCTCTATTATGACGATGTGATAATCGTTTCATGAATGGATCAGGTTCCAAATTAAGAACACCCTCAACAGACGACGATTGGTTTGGTATTTCAGTGAAGACATCTTCGGACCCAAATTGTTGACCACTCATATCCAACTCACCCACTTCCTGGTTCACTAGTTCAGATTGTCCAGATTCATCTTCCTCAGAGATATGATAATCATAATCGAGAGTCTGAATTTCCTTATGGTACTCCCCCTGAAGTTCAAACTCAGATGAAAAATACATTGAATCTTCATGAAACACCACATCCATTGTAATATACATTTGTTGAGTTGGAGGATGGTAACATTGATATCCCTTTTTATGCAATGCATATCCAACAAACACACATTGCAATGCATGAGAAGTTAACTTGGTGCGTTGGTGCTTGTGTAGATGCACAAATTCCACGTAACCAAAAACACGAGGAGGTAGATTTGAGACGGTTGGGGCAACTACGACATTAGTAAGAGCTTGGAGAGGTGTTTGAAAGTTAAGTGAGCTAGAAGGTACCCGATTGATCAAGTATGCGGCAGATGTGATTGCTTCTCCCCAATAAGATATTGGTGTTTTTACTGCTATCAAGGAAGCACGAACAACCTCTAACAAGTGTCGATTTTTTCGTTCAGCGACTCCATTTTGCTGGGGTGTATTGGAACAAATAGTCTGATGAATGATGCCATGTCCTTCCAAATACTTTTGAAGATCAGAACTTTGATATTCTCCACCATTATCACTACGCAGAACCCGAACCTTTGCATTGTATTGAGTTTCAATCATTTTATGAAATTTTTGAAACAACAAGTTCACTTCATCTTTGGTCTTCATCAAGCATAACCATGTTATTCTGGTACAATCATCAATAAAAGTAACAAACCAACGTGAGCCACTCAAAGTTGGGACTTTGGATGGGCCCCAAACATCAGAATGTATAACCATAAAAGGAAACGGACTTTTATTCAAAATTAACGGAAACGAAGCACGATGGCTTTTAGCCTATTCACAAATATCACAACGGAAACCAGAAATATCACTCTTTGCAAACAAACTAGGAAACAATTTTTTTAAATAACCAAAGGAAGCATGTCCCAAACGTCGATGCCACAACCAAATTTCAGACTTTTTCTTCTCCCCCTCAGATCCATCTGCCATCAAGGCTTGTTGCAACTTATTTGAATCCTTTGACTGCAAGTCCAAGTAATAGAGTTTTCCCCGTTTAATACCACAATCAATCGTCTGTCTTGTTTGGATGTCCTCAATCACACAAAATTCAGGCCAAAAAATGACAATACAAGATAAGGCTACAGTGATTTGAGAAACTGACAAAAGATTGTAATCTAAAGATGGAACAACTAAAACAGAATCCAAATTCAAAGTATCAGTAAGAGTTAAGGATCCTTCCCCAATGACTGGGGTTGTGTTACCATTGGCTGTGGAAACAATTTTTTGTGAGGAAGGTCTAAGGGGTGAAACCTGTCTAGAATCAAAAGTCATATGATCTGTAGCACCAGAATCAATTATCCATGCACTATTAATAACAGGTGTAAAAGTATTTAAAAACTTACCACCATGATCAGTAGCGACTACCAATGCAGAGGCTTTCTCAACAACATTAGCTTCTGTTTTTATTTCGGCAACAGTTGCAGTCGAGGTTTTCTTGGAATCCTTCTTCCGTTGATCACGATTATTATAATTAATAACAAAGTGTTGATAGCCTAAACATGATCTAAAGGTCCATGGTTCAAACCCTCAGTTCCTTATTGTTTTCCTGGTCATACCAAGAGTCGTTGCTTTGAAATTGTGGGATATCCAGACTGGTGGGACCAGTATTATTGCAGTGAGTGCATTTGAAGGTTGACTTATCAATATTAGGGCTTGTCTTAGGATGGTTGATCGCTGTCGGACTACCATAGCGACAAAATATCCAGGATTTCAGTTCCATGGCTCTGATACCATCTTCAAATTGATAAATGGTAGTTTTTTTCATTCATACTTTCATTCGTTCATGTACAGAGTATATATAGAGGGTAATCACCATTCTAAGAATGGGAAAGAATGATACAAGGAAATAATGATATAAGGAAATAACAACTAATATCCTAATATCTCAATATTCCTAGTATCTCAATATTCCTAATATCTTAATATTCATAATATCTCAACTTTCCTAATATCTAAACATTCCTAATATCTCAACACTAAATGATATAAGGAAAGAATGATATAAGGAAAGCATTCCTAATATCTCAACAGGCCTCAATCACTTACGTTTGCAGATTCTTCTTTCACATCAAAACTGGCGTAGTTACTACATGAATGTAGATATTTGCGAGTTATAGCGTCCATTTCATGTAGTAATATTTCCTTGAGGCTTTCCGGGCCAATCATGGACAATGTCAAGTTTTTAAGGTACTCGTGAAAGACCCCATGGTACGCTAATAAGCTTTGTTCTCCCATAATCTTGAGAGCACTTTCTGTGTAAGAGCAGTAGATTGACTTCCCTTCTTTAAAGATAAACTAATTAAGCTCTGAATCTCCAGATACAACCATCAGATTCCCAACCAATCTAGTTTTAAACACCGACTCGTATATGAAATTAAGAGAAAATAAAACTATGGAGAAAATAGAATATATATATATATATATATATATATATATATATATATATATATATATATATATATATATATATATATATATAAAAGAATAATATGTAGCTACTAGCTCAGATACGGGTCTTTGTGGTTGCCCTGATGGTACCAGGAGGGCAACCACAAAGACCTTAGTCTTGAATTCGAATCCTGGGGAGGCCACTCTGGATCACTTTGGCACCAAAGCCAAAAATCTAGGGTGTCGCATTGGCTCAGCCTAGGCATCGAGATACAAATGTACAACATTCTTGATTAGGTTTATGATTTCTTAATTGGCATTTATCACTTGGAAAGGCTGTGTTTCAAAAGAAAGGAGAAGGAAGGCCACTTATATATACAAGTTAGCATAGCCCTGTTGATTGGTTTACGATTTCTTAATTAGCATTTATCACTTGGAAAAGCTATGTGTTTCCAAAAAAAATGGAGAAGGGAGGCCACTTATATATACAAGCTAACATAGCCTTGTTGACTAGGTTTATCATCTCTTAATTGGCATTCACCATGAGATTCATTTACATAATTAAGCTTTTGGTGGGGTTTTTATCCCAAATACTTGTAGAAAAAAATATATATTTTAAAAATATTGTCAAAAGAATTACTTATTAAGTACTACTTTCTAAATGATCTTTTGGTAGGCATAAATGATCTTTTAACTTTTTAAAACTACTTTCTAAATTTTGTCAAACGATTTTTTTTTTAAATGTTTTTCACACTAGAAGTACTTTTTAGGTTATAAGTGCTTTTTAGAAGCATTATCAAATAGACTGTAAGCAATTTTAAGAGGTATTTTGTTGAAATTGCCATAGAATCAATTAATTTTTAAGCCTTAAAATTTTGGATTAAAGGTATAGTTTTAACACATTTTTGTATTATTTTTTAAAACTATTTTTTGATGTCTTATAGGACAATAATTTGAAAACCTAAAATATTTTGAACCTATTTTTTATATTTTTAATATATGTTTTAAAAGTAATTTCTATACGTAGTGCTTTATTTTTAATTATTTTTCATATTTATATAGTTATTTTTAAAATGATCCTCCAAAAACAAATAAAATAATTAACTAACAAATATTCTTCTCCAAAAATAACTTACTTTCTGTTTTCAAAAATAAAAAATTACTTTTGATTATTTTATTATCAAATATATTTTCTTATTTTTTTTTTATTCTCGCAGCCGCCGACATCCCTAATTCATTCTTTTTGGCCATGTGCTTTCCTCATTATAGGGGTCAAGGTCGTGGACTTAAAAAAGCAAAGGATGGTGAAGGTCAAGTACTTCAGATTAACAAAGAACATAGTATTTTGGATTCACTTCCAATGATTTGAAAATCGGGGTGAGACTGGAAGTTTGGAACCGCAGCCTTCTTTACCCTTTGGGTTTTGTAATATAGGCTGAACTTTATGTAATTAGAAAACATGGAATTGTTTCATTTTATTTATTTATATCTATTCTCATTTTTATTTAAAAGTAAATTAAAAAATAAACGGAATGAATGAGATATGATAGATATGGAAAATTCTCATATGGGCTTCTCTCACTCGATTTAATTTTTATTTTCAACTTCTTTTGGTTTTTCTATTTTTGAAAATTTAAATTCTATTAAAAATAAATTAATATTATAAAAGATGAATATTGCGACTATCCTTGTAAAAAGACAAGTTTAGTATAAATTATAAATTCTTTTCTTCGAGAGATGGTTCAATGTAAAAGGAAGTTTAATTTTTACTTTGAATTTAGTTTTTATACAAGTTCAATGAAAAATAATATTTTCAAAAGGTTAAATTTGATTCCCAATAAATTTAAAGGAAAGAAAACCAAGAGAAAATATTAAAGAAAATAAAAATAGATTTAAATTATACGCTACTTTAAATTCATTTCATTTATTTTAAATATTCTATATAAAAGTTAAAAGTTTAATAATTTGAAAATGAAAAGTTTATAACTAATTTTAATTTTTTTTTCATATTTTCACAGTAAAATTAAATGAAGAACTTTTTTTTTTTCTTAATACTTTCTTGAAATGAATTCAATGTAAAAATGTTGAATTTGACTTCATGTCAAATACCCTTGTAGAGTTTGAATACGTTTACAATCAAAGAAAATAAAAAGAAAAAGATTAATTTACCCTTACCACTTAAAAAAAAAATCAATATAGTATATAAATAACTCTAATATATATTCAATTTTTAAAATTTTATTTTTATAGTGTCAAAAAAGAACTTTAAGGTTTTACTTAAAGCAATCACTTCCTAGAAAGCACTTTAAAAAAGAGTTTTAAAATCCGTTTGACAGATATTTTAAAAAGTAATTCTAGCTTAAAAATATTCGATATTTTACAAAATTTAGAAAATATTTTAAAAAATTTTAAAAATCACTTATATTGAAAAATTATTTATGGTATTTTCTAGAAAAACACTAGATATACCATTAAAAATACTTCGAGCCAGAGCACTCCAGTTCATATGGTGGCACCCAACCATGGACTAAAACCTCTGACATCATTCCTTGCAAATACTACTAATTAATTGGGTTGAGAAATTGTCAAGAGCAGCCTTGCTCCCACTTCCCTCAGGACAATACTACTAATCCATGTACCTTTGTTGGATTGATGAGACCAAGAAGTGGTGGCCGGGTATATGATGAGGAATCTGCAGGCATTCGGCTGCAGGATCGAACCATCTTATCTCACAAACTTGCTATAAACTTGAAGCTAATGTGAATATACTCTATGAGAGCATTGGATCATTGGGCATGAACATGAAAGGCGGTACAAGACTTCAAAAATTTTCTCATCCCTCTTTCCAAAATTGTTTTTGGCTGTCATTTGACAACTATGATGTTAAATTTATATAATTTTTTATTTTTTAAAAAAATTAAAATATTTTTAAATCACACTCCTAAACAAGGAATGAGTAATACTAGCCCTAACAAAGTTAATTTGAAAATAAAAATAAAAATAAATAAAATAAAAAAGAGAAGTTAATTTGATGTTTTGTTGAATAAAAAAAATGTGATGATTATATTTGCAGTCATGAATAATTCCCATACTTCCACCAAACCCCATCCAAAACAATTTTTTTTTCCCCTTGAAGCATCAAACACCAATTCCAACAAACCCCCACCAAACACCACAACACCCACAAACTGCCACCAACCAACCCTCCCAAAACCCTAAAACCCCACAAAAAGAAAAATGAACAAATAAAACATCAGACACTCTTTGGGAAAAAAGAATGAATCAGCTCTTGATCTGTGTGAAGAGATTTATCCATTGTGGTAAAACCCTCAGAACAGGGTTCAGAGAAAAAAAAAAAAATCAATTCTTCCTGTAAGAAGATGTTTTTGATCCCGGTTGATCTGTAGCAGCAGCTGGGGCCGTCCAATACTGCTTTACTGCCCATACAATCTTTTCTGTGTGATGGGGACCCTCTTCATGGTCCACAATTTTGCTGTTCCAATTCAGTCTCTCAATGATGCTCTGGATCTTCACCACCATATCCACATCGTCTCTCAAAATTACAGTACCTCCTGGCCTCAAAATTCTGTCCATTTCCAACAGAATATTTTCCATTTCGCATCTGTTCCACAAAGCACACTAGAATGATCAGATTTATGATCCTAAAAACCTCTAAAAATTTGAACTGAAAACGTTGTTACCTGTCCTTGTAGAGGGTAAAAACCGAATCGCCATGAATGAAATCATAAGTTCTTGGATAAGTTGACATGGCCTCACACCTATATAAAACCAGACGATAAGAGTGTTATCATAACAGTGAACATCTTCCAGTTGATTTCATAAAGATGGGGAGAATTAAGCATACCAATTCTGATAAGTTCCTATCAGTCCACGTTCATAGATGATGCCAAGGGTGTTGATCTCAGCCTCAACTGGGACAATGTTCATAACCCACAGTGGATCATTTATGAGTGCAGCTGCAAAGCCTCCCAAGTAGGCGTTCATGTCAAGAATGTTCCGGAATCTTCCGGGTACTGCGAGATTTCCATCGAAACCCTTGTAGTATGTTACTCTCTTCTTCCATTTGTCTGTATCTTCTCTGAAAATCTTAGCTGTGATTCCCTTCACGCTACCTCGCATAATCCTTGGAGGGACTGAAGTCAGCCTCTCTGGCCATTTTGTCAGCATCCCACCAGCTATGTCTTTGACATGGCCAACTTCAGGCAACGGGGTTAGGCAATTCTCCAATTTGGTGTACCTGCAGATGATACAAACGGGTTAGAAGGATCAGTGAAATGCAAGTAACAGATGGGTAGAGTCCAAAGAGCTGAACAAAAGGAAGAGAGTAGTTTCAGCCTAACAAGTGTTTGGCTGGAGAATGACATCCAACAGCTTTCAGCCTTTATCATCAAGTTGGTTTTGGTATCAATGATGAATTGTTCTCTAACAGTATGGAAAGAATATTTTAATTTTACTTTTGTGGTTTTCTTGGTGATTTCATTTAAGTTAACACTATAAACAGTCACAATCCTTGACGGACAAGTTATGAAAGTGGCAGAAAAAATCGAAAGGGAAAGGAATGTAAAAGTCTGAATGATCATATATGATTATAAAACTAAAACACAACATAAGGCACTTAAATAATCTAAGAACACATTACCATGCCTGGTCTGGATCTTTTCCCTGGCAAAAGGGCGGTTTTTTGTAGACCTTTCGGTTTATTTGACAGTGGGCATGATTAGTAGGTTTCTGCCAAACAGCAAGATCATCCTTCTCAACCAATTTCTTCCAGCACAGGCTTTTGGCAACAGCCTCAATCCCAGATTGTTCATTGTTCAGATCTTCAGCGGTTCTGTTCCAGCCTTTCCAGTGTTTCTTCCAGTTTACTGGTGGCCCGGAGAGAATCCAATACCCTCCAGGCCGTAAAATCCTATCTATTTCAATTAAATAAAGCCCATCTGCCCAACAACCATAAATCAAACTCAAACCCCCAACACTAAAAGAAACAAAGGGAATGCAGAAAATACGAAAAATTTACAGAAATTTATTACCATACTGGCCCCAAGGAATCAGACAGCGAGAACAATGTGCCATATCAAAAGCCCTTGAAGGGTAGGGAAGCCTGATAGAAGCCATTACTCCTATCAACGCCGGAACTCCTCGCTCAAGCGCAAACTGCACCTGAGCTTCATGAGTGTCCCTCGGCGCAAACGATACCGTCAAGATGTTCCTTGACAGAAGGTAAGCTCCCCAGCTTGCAACCTGCAGAAAAATTCAAGGCCAGTTGCATATAAACCATTCATTGTATTTTGGTTTCATCTGATGAATCAAAAATGAAAAAAGCCCAACATCCATCACTGTCATGTGAGCTGGTCTGTCGCCTGATGAAATCAGTTAGCAGCATGTTTGATACTCTGAAGAAAGTTTTAATATTTAGGCCTTGTTTGATTGAATGGAAAATGAAAAAAGTTCTAATATTCATCATCAACAGCTGTTGATTGTACAAAGTGTAAGATGTAATTATACTGCAAATTTGTTGTATTATTGAAGGCTACTACTCTAGATGAAAATGTAAGATCTGAAGTTAGGTGTAATTAAAGAAGATAGAAACAAAAATTGAGAGATTTAGCCAAACTTTACTTGAAGTGTTTAGTACTCAAAGGGATTCAACAGCTGATGGCAGTTCTAAAAGCTTATATATGATCAGTAATAATTATTAGACAAAAGACTTCAAGGTTCAAAAAAGGGAGCCCATGTAGATTGATATTCAAAAATTTAGAAAGATCTTTCCTTACCCGAAGTCAACTTTCAATTCAATAAAAATAAATAAAAGTAAAATTAAAAAATAAAAAAAAAAAAACCAAAAAACCAAAAAACCTCTCAATAGAACACAAAAGGCTAGTGGATTGGAAAATCCCTTTATTCTCTCTTTTACTTTATTTTCTACAATAATTTTAAAAAAGGAAAGTCAAAGAATTTAAAATATTTTATGGTATCCCCAGATTTTTTATTTTTTCTTGCTATAAAAACATATTCTTGTAGTATAACAAAAGGAAACTCATAAAAGTGGGATATCATCCAATGGAATTGCCTTTTATGCCGGCAAATGAAATTCGAACCGGCCGGTTCAACCAGCCAGACAATGAATGAAATAGGTATACCTAAAACGACCTGCTCGACCTATCCGATTTCCGGCAGGTGGCAATTCGGAAAGGAAAGAGAAGAATAGAAGATTTTACGTACCCCACAGCCGGTGTCAATGGCAGTTCTGATGGACCCATCTTTCAGATTAATCAACTTCCCTATTTCGTCAATGTAGGCGTCAGCACCACGAGGGAACATGGTCCCACCGCCCGGAAACCTGAACCGCTTCCCCTCGAACCGGACCCAGTTCTGAACCGCTTTCTCCACTGTCAACTCCTTATGCGGCACATTCGCGAACCACACCGAGTCCCGACTCTCCGGCCATCGGAACGGCGTCGTATACCCGTTGGGAGCCGGCACGCGGCACTTCAGAACCTCGTTGGGCTCCGGGCAGTGCCTCTCCCGATAAACCAGCATCACCCTATCGAACTTGAGCGACCGCTGGGCGTCCTCGCAGGGGGTGTACTCGCTGAGGTACGTAGGACAGGCGGGGAAGTGATTGGCACGCGCCGGTGAGGCAGGCGCGATGGAGAGGTCTATGGCGGAGTGGTGGGTGTCGAAGTCGAGAGTGTGGGATTTTGGGGCGACGCCGCTGATGTTCTGGAGTTGAGTGCATTCGCTTTCGGCCAAATTCGCGACGCCGCCTCTGGTGTGCTGCCAGATTCCGACGATGTAGAAAATTGAACAGAGGATGACGCTGGTGGCCAAGTAGTAGAGATTGGGTCTCTTGGCCTTCGACGCCAGATAATACGACGGGTTTGGCCACGCCATTGAAGCCCAAACACAGGGAAACAGAGATTTCGTTTCGTCTTAGAAATCCCTGCACCCTGTCTGTATGTGATAAAAGCAGAGAGAGAAAGAGAAAAAATAAAAACGGGGGTGACGAGTGAACTCTTCGAGATTTATTAACGAAGAAAAGGACACCGAGCGCGTGGGGAGCACGCGCCTACGCTCTGTCTCGTGAGCGAGTTAACAAGTCTGACAACACACACCAGTGTCCCAATTTACAGGGCGGGTGTCCATTTCGAGCGGGCTTTGTGCCCTTACCAAGGGCACATAAAAATATTAGCTGATTTTTACTTCTGATACAAGTAATTTAATATTTTCGGAGACAATTATATACTAAATTTACCTCTAAGTTTAAAATTATTTTTATTTTTATTTTTTAATTTCTTGATAGTTTTTTATATTTATGAATTTGTAAAAATTTGGTCATTTTTTGCGTATGTGCTGAGCTGTCATTTGGGGTAAACAAGGGAATGGTAGCTGTTTTTCTTCATGTTAACGTAATACAAATTTATTAATATTAGCTGTAACCGTGCAAATTTGTATTTTTTCATTTCATTTAATTTCATGTCATTTAGATTTAATTTGTTCTTCGAAATAGTAATGAATGAAGCCCACTTGTTATGAAAATTATTTAAGATATTGTAAATAAATTATGAGAAACAAAATTCAAGAATTAAAGATGATGCAATAATATAAGGGAAACTCCATTTCAAAAATTAAAATGGCCTTAAAAAGATTATGATAAAATCATTAAGAGATATGTCACCACCTAATATACTTATTTTGGATGATAAAATTTTTATTCTTGATTTTGCTTAATAGAGAAATTAGACTTCCCTTCACAGTGATTTTAGAAAGTGTTTTTTATTTAAAAAAGTATTTTTAAAAAAATAAATATTTGAAAAAATTTAAAAAACACATTTTAAAAATATGAAAAGCCACTTAAGAGTTTCGTTTAACAATAATTTTAGAAAGCGCTTTTAACCTAAAAATGTTTTTGAAAAAACATTAGGTGTTTGGAAAATTTAGGAAATATTTTTAAAATTTCAAAAAATTATTTATAGTATTAAAAATCACTTGTTGTGTTTTTTGGAGAAATACTTCATAAGTGATTCTTCTAAAAACATTTTTTGAGAAAACACTTCCAATAAAAATACTCTCAAATACACTCTTATGGTTTTTTCTAGATAAATACTTGATAGTTGATTCTCCTAAAAACGCTTTAAAACACTTCTATTAAGAGCTCATTTGATAGTGATTTTAGGAAATATTTTTAATTTAAAAAATATATTTGAAAAAAAAAATTAGGTGTTTAGTAAATTTTAGAAAATACTTTTAAAATTTTGAAAAATCACTTATTATATTTGTTGAAAAATTATTTGTAGTGTTTTCTTATAAAAACACTTTCAAAAAGGAAAAAAAAAAAAAAAAAAAACTCTTCCACTGAAAATACTTTAAAGAAACACAGTCAAATGTACTCTGTACATCAAGTAGAAACACTAATAAATGTCATATAAATTAAATGCATTTATCATTTTAATTACATTTAACATCATCATCGGTATGTATGGTATACAGGAATGGAATAGAAATATGATAAAAATGGAGATAAATCACAATAGATATCCTATAAAAAAAAAAAAAAAAAAATCTCATTTAGATTACGATTTGATTTCCATAGTAACGAAATTTTTTATTTTATGCCCATTCACATTCTCTATTATAGCATTCCAAATGTGACCTAATTCACTAATGTGAATATTTGATTCAACTATTTCAACAATATATTTTATTTAAAATTATAAATTAAGAAATTACAATAAAGCAATTAAATTAAAGTGAGTGTTTTATTGTCTCTAGTTAAATAAATGACAAGTAAATGAAGCAGTTATAAGTTGCTTACATAGTTGAGGGGTTAAACATCCTACAAATTAAATGGCCAAATTTTGATAGAAATATAAAATTTAAGGGACTTTAATATATCAACCCTTAAAGTTAATTAAAAAAGAGAAAATTTAAGGTGATGGCATATTTTACTAATTATTTTACATGCATAAAAGTACAAATATAAATTTGTTCAATTATCAAACCATTCAAATTCATTCCCCTTGAAATAAATCATGGGAAAAAAAAATCTTAGATTTATGTATTTTATATATGTATTAAAAATCTTAATTATTTTGAATTGAATGTATTAAGTTTGAATTTAGTAAATTCAAGTTTTTCATTTTTATTTGTTTCTGTAAAGATAATGTTTCGTACCACTTTTGATCAAAGAGTATATGAAATCCTAATTATTTTGAGTTGAATATATTAAGTTTAAATTTTATAAATTTGAGGGTTTTTTTTTTCAGAAGTGTGAAGTAAAATCACGACTACAACTTGAGTGGGTTGGGTCAATTTGGTAAGTAATATGAGCTTAATCGAAATTAAAAAATAATTAATTTGAGTTCAATCCAACCTAACCTCTAATTTGAGGTATTCGATCTAATTTTAATATAATTGTACTTTTTTTTTAAGCTAAGATTAATTGGATTAAACTAAGATTGGTCAAACTGTATGATTCAAAATTCATCCATTTATACCAAAATTCAAAAGTGAGTGAGATAATATTTTCCTTAATTTTTTTTAACAAATATTAAATTTTATTGTATATGATAATATAAACTATAGACATTTCAAAAATATTAAATTACATTTGTATTAGACTTGTGTTATTTGAACATTGTCTCTGACTCACCTCAAATTAAGTTTGGGGTAAAAAAAATTCTAATTATTTGAACCTTGACTTGAATAGAGTGATTGCGTGTGATTTGTGAATACTAAATATAGAGTGTTTGTTTTTTTATTTTTTTTGTTGAAAGCATTTTGCTTTTAGACTTTAAATCGGTTATTTTCCTATTTTTTGTATGGTTTATTATATTTTTTTTTACTAAATATAAAAAATTAAAGTATTTAGTTTTTCTAAATAATAAAAATGATATATTGGTTTTTATTTATTTTTTAATACTCGATAAAAATAAAATAATACAAAAACAAACAATTTAATATTAAATATTAAAGTTAAAAAAGAAAAAGAAAAATAAACAAACAAATACCAAATTAGATTTTGACTTTAAAGACTTGGTAGGGAAGAGACAATCAACCTTGTTGATTTGGAAAAATTGTGATTAAAAAAGACATGCACGTTGCTTCTCTGGGTTTAAAAAATAAAAAAAGTTTTTTTTTATAATCTTTTTGCATTCTATTTTTGTTTTTATTTTTTACTAAAAATTTAAAAAACTTATCAAATAATTGGAAAGTATGAATTTTCACCATCATGGGGTGAATCTCTTTTGATCTCTTGAATTTTGCATTTATTTTTATTAGTTTAAAAAAAAATAGAAATTGATTAAATGATTGAAAACTACAAATTATCAATAGCATTTTTTAAAACATTCTAGAATTTTCCACAAGATCAACCTTTTTTTCTACAAAGGTTATATTTTTTAAAAGCCAAATTTTAATTGGGCATTTTTTTTAAAAGGGGTTATATAAATGATATAAATGAATTTTAAAAAATAAAAAATAAAAATGAACTGCTTCAGTAGATGTCGTGGCTGTTTCCAATTGGGCAATTTCATGGTATGTATCAACGTTGATCTCGATATCTGCAACAAAATCGCAAGGGACCAATCAAAATCAAGTGCAATCTCCCCCACACAAAAAGGTTGACTCTAACTGCGTGAATGACATGGCTACCTCTTATTGGCCTATAGCCAAAACCGTTATTCCAGTGAAGCAGTTCAAACATGGCATTGATCAATTGGAAACAGCCACGACAGCTAGTGCAGAGAAGAGTCGTGGACAGCGAAGCAGAATAACAAATCCTCATTTTCCGCGCGCACTGATCGAAGCTGATATCGTTGGCAGAAACAAGCTTTGCCCACACTTATGCTTTCATAGTTGCCAGTAAACAACCCATCCCACGCGCACCACAGAACGTGATCCACCACCAACAATTCCAAGGGACAGTGTTTGGTTGCAGGATTATACTAATTCCATGCTCATATCGGCATGTCAAATTAGGAAAAAAAAAACTATTTTTGAAAATAATTCACACTTGTTTTCAAAAATAAATTTTTATTTGGAAACTTAAAAATAAAATAATTTTCTTCGCTTATTTTCCATAAATATAATATAACAAAAATTTGTCAAAACAATTTTCATATTTTCAATTAATTTTTAAAATATCATATAAAAAATGGAAAATACTTCAAATTTATTTTAAAAAATAACTTATTTTTAGAATAAATTCTCAAAAAATTATTTTAATGAAATAAATTTTCCATTTATGAAACTATTTTGAAAATTTTTTGAGTTGCATGAATGTTTATATTTAAGTTAGGAGCAAAAACAACAAACACTTATTCACGTTATCATAATTAACTTCCCTTAAATGGAAAAATAGCTTGTTTCTTACTCCATGGATTAACAGCTTCTTGATCACAAATAATCTTTAGAAAAGGGTAGAAAGACAGCTTTTTTTTTTTTCCACAAAGGAAAAAGGATATTCCTTCCTTTGATAGGGGTTTTTTGATGGGTGGGTTAGGAGAGTTTGGAATTTAAACCTCATTGAACAGTTATAACTCATCATCACAATTGATCATGGAGTTTAGCTTTTAGCTACCAAAAGTTTTCCTTTTTCTTTTTTTAAAATTTTAAAATTTTTTAGTTGTGGAGAATATATCTCATTCTATAAATAAATATAGGTTCTATTTGAGAACATTTTTTAAAACTGGTTTTTTCAAATATATATATATTTTAAATGAATTTATATCTATTGTTTTATTTTTTTTAATGTTATGAAATATGAGAATATTTGATAATGATTATGAAGAAATGTTTTTAGTATTTTTAACATTTAAAAATTTTATTTTTTAAATATTAAAAATACTTATGAAAATCACTGTCAAACGTACTTTATATCTTATTCCATAAAATATATATAGTATTACACACGCATTTCAGGTTCAAAAATATTTTATTTTATTTTTATGTTTTTAAATAAATGTATATGTAATGTTTTATTTTTCAATTCTTTTGGAATATGTCTCGTTCAATAACTAACTATGACATGTGCATTTTAGGTTCTATTCAATAACATTGTCAAAAACTGTTCTAAAAGAACTGTTTTTGTTCAAAATATTTTCCTTTTTTTTTAATATATTTTTTTAAGTAATTTGTATATGATGTTTAATTTTTCAATTATTCTTCATATCCGTCTTCTTATGTTTTAAAATAATCCATTTTTTATTTTTGGGACTAAAAATTATTTTCTATTTTCTAGTTATAAAAGTTGTTTTTTTTTTCTTGAAAATAAAAAACTATTTTTAAAAATAGCTAATAAATAGACCCTTGGTGACCCACCCTTATAGTAAATGCAAGCTTACTTTTTTTGGGTTCACAATTGAAGAATATAATATGCAAATTGTGCAACAAATTTTTTTTGTTGGAAGGTCATGATCACCATCTTTTCCATCCTCCACTATCATCTGCTTTTTTTCTTTGTCTTTTTTGGGAAGGTTGGATTGGAGATGACAAGAACACACAGTATCCTCATACCAAAGGTGAAAAACATCATTGATAGAGAATTTTCCTTGTATATTTATGGCTATTAATGATGAAGATATGCATCTTACCAGCTATGTTTTTTACCTTCTAGACTTCATTAAGTGATTTGGTGAGGAATCTTTTATGATTAATAGGATAATAAATTGTGTCAACTAAATTAATTGAGGGTGTCATTGGTTGGATGCCTAGTGATCTCATGCAAGATTATGTCCACCAATTATCTACTTATGAAGACCAAATTAATTTTCATGGCCGATAATGACCAATGTTATACACTTTGAATAGACTCTTCGATCTGTTTCTTTAGGTTGTAAATATTTTTAATTTTTTTATATAATTATTTAAGATTAGCTGTTTGATTTTTTCTATAAAAATATAAACAAGTCGATGCCTTAAAAAAATTAAAAATTAAATTAAATCACATTTCCCAATTTTTAAGAACAAAACTAAGAACAATAGTTGATGCATGGATATAACAAAAAACAAATATCGAAATTTGTAAGTTAGGCAGATTGGTAGGTTTGAAAACCACCATGTATTGAACTTATCTACTAGATGTCCAACTTTGAATTGGAAATTCTCGGCTTGCACTAAGCTCATAGACAACTTGAATTCCTACATGTTTCCACGTATTCCATGGATAATCCAAGACAACTTTTGTAGACAACTTGAGGTCCTACATGTTTCCACATGTTCCATGGATTATCAAGACAAAAAGTTAATGATAGAATCTTTTAATAAATAAATTATTTAATTTAAAACTAAAAAATATAAATCATATTATAAAATAAAATTTTAAAAACTAAATATGTCTCAAATATATAAAATATATCGCCCTTTATTAGTTTAATGTATATAGTTGATAAGTCTAAACGCAAGTTGCAATATTTTAAAATATGTTAATAATAGAAATGACAAAACTCAAGTTGCAACATCCAATATTTAGTAATTAAATAAAAAATGATAATTTTATTACCTTAATAAAAAAAATGATAAAGATGAGAGTTGATTTGTTATCCTTTTTATATTTTTCATATTTAAATAAATAATTATATGTAGGTTTGAGTTTTAATGGGTTGCTCTCACCTTTAACCCATGAACCCTAATGTCTTCGAGTTGTTATTTTTTTAACCCAAGTTCGACGTTAACCCCTTTACAACTTGCACACATCAACCCCATCCTCGAGTTGGATATATTTAAGTTAAAACCTATATACATAATGCCAACACCAAATATCAAAGCTGTAGCTTGGATGGGTTGGTTAAGGTAGATAATTAACTTGAGCTCAATTCAAATTAAAAAAATAATTAATCCAAGTTCAACCTAACCTGAATCCTAACTTGAGGTACCTAACTCAACCTTATTTTTCTAAGCATGAGTTGAGTTTGGGTTGTAGTTTCGATTGTTTAAGTTAGACTCAAGTTGATCGGGTTGTCGAGTTAGATTGAATTGATTGGGTTGTATAATTCAAAATCCTTTTATAATATTCATTTAATGTATTTATATGAATTTTTAAATTAGTAAATAAGACAAAATTTCAAAATAACAATAAAAGAATAAACATAAATTTATATATTTTCTAAAAGAATGAAAATATATTATATAATATAATTTGATATTTTTTTTAAAAGAGTATTATTATATAGGACAATATGCATTATATAAGTTATAAATAATATTAAATCGGGTATGGGTTAAACTTGGGTTGTTCGAACCTTAGCCTGAACCCAACCCAAATTAAGTTCGAATTTAAAATACTTAACTCAAGCTCAATCTAAATATTTAAAATGATTGTTTAAACTCGTTCAAACATCGAGTTGAGTTTGAATTGGGTCGGATCAACCCGTTCAAATTACACCCCTACCAAACATATATCAAATAAGGGTCAAAAGTCCTAATTTTTTTATTAATTACGATGTTAACTTGATGGTACGTAAATGAAATTGTTCTAATTTTGTTGATCCAAAGGTTGTTGGCAACCAAAATTTTGATGTTGCGTTATTGATTGAAAACAATTTTAACAATGTTGAAATTAAAGTAGTGCGACGCATTTATGTCATAAATTAAGGAATTAACACAATGACAACCAAAAAAATGAAAGTATATAATTATATAATAATGATAATGATAATTCTAAGATAACCATGAATCATTTCCCTAAAAAAATTCTAAACCTTCAATCATAATTTTCTTTTTCTCAAAGTTCTTATCCTAATATCCAATACCTTAAAGTAGTCAACTACTAATGATATCATTCATTCCGTATACGTAGGAGAACTTATATCTTGGTTTATCTAAGGTGTTCAATGTATGAAAGACGATAGTTTTAGACATTTTCGTCATAAAATAATTAAAAAAAAATGATAAATTTAAACCTTTTCTAGAAAATGATAAAGATGTCACATATATATGCCAATAAATTAAATTTTTGGTGAATATTAATCCTATTTTTAGGCTTGTTTCTTCATGCTACAACTGCTAAAAAAAAAAATCATAATTAATGACATGTAGCTGTTGTAAAATATACATTCACCTTATGTTCTTAATAAAAAAATCATTTTAAAATTTTAAAAAATTTAAAATTTGAAATAGAATTTTTCTTTTTTGGGAAAAAGTTTGTTCTCATATACTCATGAAAAAAAAAACCACAAAACATGAACCCTAGTTTATAAAATACAAAATTTGAACAATTATATAAAAATAATTAATATTTCATGCACTATTTTATCAACTATACTATTTTTTACTATTTAGGTATTACCTTTTAATGGTATAAGGATCATTTTGGGTGTTACATTTGATCGATGAGTTAACATTTTATACACTTTTTGATCAAATGTACTACTTTTAACCATTCAGATACTACCTTTTAATGATATAAGGATCATTGTAAATGTTACCTTTGATTGGTGAGTTAGTATTTCATGCACTTTTTGATCAAATGTACTACATTTTACTATTAAATACCATATTTTAATGATATAAGAATACTCATAGGTGTTATCTTCGACCAATAATTACATGAAATTGAATTATTTTTAAACAGTTCCTATTTTGTGATTATTTTTATATGAGTTTGTGGAAATACACTTTTTCCAAAAATTAAAAAAAAAATTAATATCTTAATTTTTTAAAAAGATAAGTCGCTAATAATGATTGCATTTTATGTTGGAATTATTATAATTTTTTTAAAAAAATAAAAAGTATATCAATCGAAAACCCTAATTTCTTAGCATTTTTTTAAATATTAATATTTAGGTACTAAAACATGGTTTGTGAAAAAAATGTGACATTTGAATGATAGGGGCTTTAAATTTTGATATAAATAAGCTCTATTAGTTAATGATTAAAATATTGATTATATTGATAATATGATTTTGTGATTGGATTTTAGAGTCTTTTGCCTTAGTGTTTGGTGGATTGTTGGAGTATGATCTTATAACAAATCACTTGTCCAACATATAAAATGGTCCTAGTGGGCTCTAAACTTGAATTTAGAGGATTCTATTATTAGTTATTATTATGCACTAAACTTGGATTTAATTAAGCTTGAGATCATCATGGTCATTTCACTCACTAGGCACAAGACCCAACAAGAAAAAGATTAGTACTTATTCTCTTATTCTTTGTTTGGTTATTATAAAATTTGAGGAAAAAAAAATGCAAGAAAAATAAAATAGAAAAAAATTGGGAAAATAGTGAAAGGAAAATAAAAATTAATATATCATTTTTACAATTCACTTCAAATACTACCTAGGGTTTTTTTGTAAATATACTTAATTATTATTATTTTCTAATTTCATTAGATAACACCCTATAAATATATTTTATTTATAAAATTTATTTTTCAGAGAATGGTCGAATACAAGTGCCTAAAATATTTTTTAAAAATAAATTTTATTAAAGAAATGCATCAATAGGTGCTAACTAATAAAAATTGAAAGTAATTGTGGTTTAATGTATTTACAAAAACCTTAAAAGGTGTGAATAAAAATAACTTAATTTGAAAATAAATAGATTTTTAATTAATTTTAATTATATTTGTTTTTCCTTCTATATTTTTTATAATAAAAGTAAATATAAAAAATTATTTTTCTTAACAATTTTTTGGTATTTTCTTAAAATCGTAGTATTAAAATTTTCAAATGATCGGAATCTTAAATGGGGATTACCTGATCTTCATTTACTAGAGTGATTGCTTTAAATGATTTTAATATTAATACTTAAGATTTTCAAGATTGATGCACGAAACAGTGGCCATGATACGCCTAAATGAGGCCAATAATTGATCATCCTTTCATAAAAATCAAATAATTTCATCCTATCGTGTTAGTATCATCTCCAAATGGATTCAACATGTTAATATAGAAGGGCGGCATAATTTAGAAATATGCTTTTTTAATACTTATAGAAAGATATCGTCAATCAAATAGTACCATATGGGCAACTCAAATACCATTATTTTATACCTATGTCTCATTCTTTTGTATTATAGATAAGATAATTATTTCATTTTGGTATCGCAACATCCTACCCGTATTCAACAAAGTTCATATTTTATCATATATTTTCAATGACCTTAACCCGGGTTTAAAGTTTGGTAAGTACTAATTCGATAACTTAATATTTTCCAAATCTTGAGATGCCATTTCGTAAACTTCCATGCAGCTGCTAACACACCCCTAATCCATTGACTTCCTCTAATCCTATGTTATTGATAATCCAAGTCATTGATGATGAGGTTTTAAATATCTTTGAGAGAGCACTTTTGTTAAAGACTATAAATTGAAAACTTACAAATAATAAATACCACAGATGGCAGGGTGCCTGCCCTTGGAGCTTTCCTAGTTTGGGATCTCATCTGATGAACTGTCCCATTGTTGGGTGAAGTCCCCATTTTATAATCCCCTTAATCAATTCCATTACAACTTGGTTAAGACCTCACATCAAACTACATTAAAAAAGTTAATCACCCATAAACAAACTATTAAAATGGATAATGATCCACACCTCTCTGTCCATGCTGGCGGCCGCCGTGTCGACACATGGCCTATATGATGTGCTGACTCAGCTCCAATTAGGGAGGTTGGATTTTAGTTCATTATTAACCCTAATCCCACCATAAGCTCGAATGCAAGTGGAGAATCATTGCAAGCATGAAAATGATGTACAAGAGACGAGCACAATTTCTTATACTTATATTAGATTGTTGTTGTTGCTTTTGGTTTTTTTAATTTGCAAAAGTAATAGTTTAGGTGAAAGTTGAGGGAAAAAAATAGCGATTTTTTTTTGTTTGGGAGTTGGGAAACCAAAAAGAAAATAATTTTAAGGTAAAAGTGGAGGGTTGGACCCTTTGATTTGTGTAATAAGAAATCTAAAAGTGGTATCTTGGGATTTTTTTTAATATAGATGAGTACTTTATTAAATATAATTTACATAATAAATTTTAATAATGGATTTGACCCAATGATAAATCGTCATGGATGATGAGGGAGAAGAAGATGTCAAATATGTTTGGAAGAAGATGTTTAATGTGTTTGACAGTAATTTTATGAAGTGTTTTTGGTCTTTTTAAGTATTTGAAATTTTTTAATTTTTTTAAGTGTTAAAAATATTATAGATATTTTTAAAAATCACTTTCAAACGCATTCATAGTCAAACTTAAATTTCTATATGGGTTTAGATAGTATATCATGTCTTTATTTAACAAATGAAAAAAGAAATTAGGTGTCAAAATTCAAAAAAAAAACCATTGAAAAAAAAATAAAGAAAATAAAATAAAAATATAAGAACTATTTGATAATTATTTTAGAAAATAGTTCTAAAAATTGTTTTTAAGAACAGTTATTAAAAATAATTTTTGAAAAATATTCTTTGATTTTTATAAAAACAAAAATATGTTTGAAAATTTAAAATACTTTTAATCTGTTTTAAATATTTTAAAATTTATTTTTATGTCTAATATTTTATTTTTAATTATTTTATATATTTATATAATTATTTTTAAAAATAATTCTCAAAAAATAATTAAAAAATATTATAAAAAATACTCTATTTTTTATTCAATTTTTTATTTATTATAAAACATAAAAACCTGTTTTTTAAAACAATTACCAACCAATTAATTCATATTTCAATCTATATTTAGAAGAGAAGTCTGTACCTGTTTGTCAGTCTTATCCGATTATTATTGGATAATTGAATTTAAAAAATGAAAATGGAAAGCCAAAGTGGCAAATGGTAGAGGGAGGTTGTGAGCAAACAAAATACAAGTGGGCTACTCACCTCTCACACATATCGCGTGTGACACACGCTCCTTCACCACCAAATGAATTTTCCACATTAGGCTCTCTTCCATGCTGATATGTAGAATAATTTGTTGGTATTTTTAGAATTATTTAACTATATAATTATTAAATTTACAATATTTTTTGGGTCAAATAATTTGACTTTTTATATATATATATATTTTTAAAAAAGTTTATAGTAATATAATTGAGCGTGCGTGTCCGTCACGCGCCTGAAAGCGTTTAGGAAAAAGGTTTCTCTCAAAACATTGGATAAGATCACCATCAAGGACTCAAGGCTTCAAGCCTTCAACAACACCAACTCAGAAACGGAAAAACCAAACACTCTCCTGCTATCTCTACTTTTCCTCTCCACAAAACGACGTCGTTGGATCGTACGTGTCCGTATACATGATCAACCGCCCCATCCGAATTTCAGACATTTTCTCTTTCTGAAACTCCCCGCTATTTCTTCAATTTCGCACCCCTAGGTTTCAATTCCAGTCATCAATGGGTGCCAACATCTCCGGCATTGACGCCGACACCGACGGTGACAACAATCCGCCGTCTAGGCCCAAACTTGGAGACATTCCCGAGAGCTGTTTGGCGTTGGTTCTGATGAACCTTGATCCGCCGGAGATTTGCAAATTGGCGCGGTTAAACCGCGCCTTTCGCGGGGCCTCCGCTGCTGATTTCATCTGGGAAGCGAAGTTGCCTCCAAATTACCGGTCTTTGATTCAGGAGTTGAAGATTTTTGATGAGTTTTCAATGAATTTGAGGAAGAAAGCCATTTATGCGAGGCTGTGTAGACCTAATCCGTTTGATGGTGGCACCAAGGTACCTCTCCCTCGATTTGTTCTCATTTTAGGTTTTTTATTTTTTTCAAATAGTGTTTTTTCTGTTTTCTAGAAATAAAGATTGTGAAAATTGATGATGAAAATGTATTTGTAGTTGGTACTCAAAATTTTGTTTTTGGATAACGCTTTTGCAGAATTCGTTTCCAGAAAGTTCTCTTCCAAATCTTGTTTGTTTACAAAGAAAAAAAAAATTAAAGTAGAAAACAAGACAGTGAAAATAAGATTTAACCGTTGTTTTCTTAATTTTTGCCAGATTCTCAAAATGTTTCCTTGCTTTCATTTTGACTGGAGTTCAGAGCTCTGCTTTTTGAAATGAAAGAAAACATATTCTCTGTGTAAGAATTTTTGCTGTATTTTGTTTCAATTTTATTGATTGATCGGGGATTTTTTGGGTCGATTTCAGGAAGTTTGGCTGGATAAGAGAACAGGTGGTGTTTGTTTTTCAATTTCATCAAAAGCACTAACAATTACTGGCATCGATGACCGAAGATACTGGAATCACATTCCAACTGAGGAATCAAGGTGAGAAATTTGTCACAACATAGGTTTTTTTTCCAAAATTGGAATTGAAACGTTATTTTAAGGTTCTTATTGTGTGATAAGGCACAAAACCCTAGAGATTGAATTCCTTTAATGGCTTGCCTAACCAATTTTGAGCCTTGGAATCGAATTAGTAGTATTTGATGTGTTTGAGACAAGTAAATCATCCTTATCTCTGGATTTTGAGGTGGGAAAAAAAATAAAGTAGCTTTCTTTGTTTTATATTGTGTCAAGACCAGTTCTATTATGACTTGATTCAGTTCTATTGTTGTTCTAGACCAATTTTTACCCTTCCCTGAGCTGCTGTTGACACTGCTTTTTGTTGTTCCTATTTGGGATAGCTTTTGTTTTTTCATCTTAGCTAGAAGCTGAAATTGAAGACAAAATCATATATCATATTCATTAATCATGGAGTAGATTTGTGTATAAAGCCAAAATAGAGATTTTAAAAGAAGTAACATTTTGCTGGCTTCCACATTCATTTGTTTTTTCTAAAGCTATAAGCTTTTTTAACAAAATTACTCAAACAGATGCTGAAGCTTCTGTTGAGCTTAAAAAGGAGTTTTTGCCTTCTCAAAAGCTATCAAACAGGTCGTTAGAAGCTCTGATCTAACTATTAAAAGTGTTTTTGAAAATACTTGATTACAAACTAGGGGCTTTAAAACAGAAGTTTGATGTCTAAAAGTTCTTTTCAGTACAATTTAGGATGAGATGATTTAGAGATTGCAATTTTTTTTATTTTTTTATTTTCATATTGAATAGAAACCTCTTCTTTATGAAGAATTTTTCAAAGAAGGTTTTTTCGCTAGAAGCCACAACTGTGCCCAGCAGGCCAAGTTTCTTTTAGTTTATGAGCTAGTATATTCAATAGTACATCTAGCCAAATTTTGAAGCCTTCACTGTTGAACCATGTATACTAATTCTAATGGATTGGATTTGAACTTATGATATCAAGTGACAATAACTTTAGAAATCAAGATTTTGTAAATACAGTAATGGATATGAGATTTTCCTAAGCCGATTTATCATCAAGTTTGTGATCAATATGTAGCATTTTAGGATGTAAATGCTGAGAAAGATTAGTGTCAGCATTATTTCCCTATAAGTTCATAGATTTATGTAGTAAATGATCTATGGTCTTAAAAGGCTTTGCTAAGTCATTTTCTTATTTTAGATTTTGTTTTTTCTTTCGCTACTGAATTTTTTTATTTTAATATTGTTATCCATTTTCAGCCTGGATGATCCTTTACTATATGATATGGTGTTAGTGTGTTTCAAATGGAAGTAGGACCTTCATTGCAAGTGTTTTATTATTCTATCATAAAAATATTTCATTGAAAAGAAAATGATATAAAAATATTGTCAAATAAATAATTGTCATGGAAATTGATCGGTGCTCCTTGTAAGTGTTCGTGTTCAGCATGTTAAGTTATGATTCATACAAACACTCGCTTGCTTGAGACTGATTCGAATTCTAAGCTTACTGATTTGTAAGTTGTCTCTGGTTGAGAAAATGATTGCTGAGATTTTGTTTTATCCATTCTCCTTGATTTCTTTGCTCTATTGTCAACTGATGGACAGTTCTTTTCTTTTGTCCTCTTGAGTTATTATCCCTCAAGACTTAGGGCCAAAAATGGGGAAAGTTACTGCATATGCTTAAGCAATGAAAATTTGTTTCCTGTGTTCAGAGATTTGTCAAATGGGACATGGAACCAGATGTTTGATTTATTGTGCCACTTTCTTGGATGCAGATTCCAGACGGTTGCATATCTTCAACAGACCTGGTGGTTTGAAGTAGATGGAGAATTTGAATTCCGATTTCCCCCTGGAACGTATAGCCTGTTCTTCAGACTGCATCTTGGCAGGGCATCTAAGAGACTGGGCCGCCGTGTCTGTAATCCTGAACACATCCATGGTTGGGACATAAAACCTGTAAAGTTCCAGCTAACAACATCAGAAGGTCAACATGCTGTATCCAAGTGCTATTTAGAAAATCCCGGAAACTGGATCCATCACCATGTAGGAGATTTTGTGGTTGAGCATGGTGATACAGCAATGAAGATCAAATTTTCAGCAACACAGATTGATTGCACTCACACAAAAGGTGGTGTCTGTGTAGACTCTGTTTTGATATGCCCCTGGAGTATAGGCAAAGAGGTTAGACAACATTTGTAGGCACTAAGAACTGTAAAATGTAGAAGAGCAAGAGCCCAAAGAGGATCCAAAGCAAAATTCAACACAGTTTGGCTCTTGGGGCATGATGTTTTTCAAGTGATGTGGATATTCTTTTCCCTTCTAATTTTGATTTGTTTTGGAGACTGTCTAGTTTGATTGGTTCTTCCCTCTGCTGTCAAACCAATAAAATGTTGGCTGTATATAAATCCCTAGAAACATAAGCCATTGTATTGGGTGGTTTGAAGTGATAAGAGAGTGTGAGATGTGGAAGCCTTTTTCCCTTCCAAGTTTGTGGCAACTTTGTGTATAGATATTCTTTTATATTTTTGGAAGCCCTTGTGGTTCAGATGTCTCTTTCTATTTCTCTATTGACACCATGGTGCATGAACAATTAGTTAATAGCATACCATTCGAGGTCTAGCCGTCTAGGTCACTTGCAAATGTGGAAAAACTATGACACAGGCATGTGAGGGGAGTGGGGTTTTGCCTTGGAGAGTACTTTCCAAGTACAAGTTGTTCGGGAAGTGTTGGAGATGAACTGTATGCAGACATGAGAAAAAACCAAGCCCTGAATGCTCAACAAAAAAATAATTGTAGGGGGTCTGAAGCCAACTTTGGGATTTTCAATATGACTTTCCTTCCTATGACATTGTTTATTTTGAAATCTCACCCCTAACTCTCCATTGCTAGCATATGAACATTGAAACTACCCATAGAAATCAAGATTTCTGAAACAAATAAATGTTATTAATTATTTTAGTATAATTTTTTTTTCACACATTTAATGAGTGTTTAATTTTTTTGATAAATACATAAAATAACAATTATATATATATATATATATATATATATATATATATATATATATATATATATATTCTAATGCAATATTGACTATTTTTTTTTTTAAGTTTTATTTTTCTTAATTCAACTCTTTCTTGAAGGCATTATATTGTTTAATCTTTTAAGGCTCTAAATTTCGACACCATGTTTCATAAGCTTTGAAGTTAGTACCTTTGACCACATCCATTGGTCTTGAATTTATAAGTCATACATGTGTATTATATAGAAAATAATACTATTTTTAAATTAATAAATATTTATATATCAATAAATCAATAATTAATTTATTTTGATCCTAAAAATATTATTTTACATGCATTGAATAAAGAATTTTTTGGGCTGCATTAGCAGAATCATATTCCAAAACATGTCATACCAAAGCCAAGTCCTAGTCGGTTGTAGATGAAGAAGAGGTTCAAACTTTGAAAGTTAGATATGGAGGGAGGAGGCGTCCAAAACTGAAAAGCTAGACAGTATAGAAAGAGATGAATATGTATTTCTTCTTGAGGATAATATAGTTAGTACCACTCTGATGCATCCAGCTAGCAGACCCATTCGAAGCTCTAATTCCAACTCTAACTTGTTTTGCTTCTCTTCATTTTAAGAAAGAAAAAAAAATGAACAGCTCATTGTGCAGCTATGGCGTAACGCCACGCCAGCAATGATGCTTGGCCACGTAGTCAATGATGGGAGAGCTGCAAGGCCGAGCGTGCTCATCATCCACATGGTCGTGAAGTCAGGACTCTTTAAGGTTATATGCCGAGTTTAAGTCCAAAATAATAATAGTGTCCCACTCAAAAAGTAATCTTTTTTACTCTTTATAGTGTTTTTTTAGTATAAATATGACCGATGTTGTTTTAAAAGTTTTATAAATATCTTTAAAATTAAAATTATAGTCATGATTTTATAATTTTATTTTAAATTATAATTAGTAAAAATAGTTTTAAAGAAAATTGTAGAACCATAATCCGTGATCATGATTTTAAGGTTATTTCTGAAACTTTTAAAATCACAATCACCAATTATGGTTTTTTATCCTCGAAAAAAAAAAAAAAACAAACTCTCATGGATGATTATGTAGGTAAAAAAGGGTTAATAATACGATTATTTTTATATGTTTGTTTCTCAAAAGGTATCGAGGAGAAAAAAAAAATATGTCAAGGAAATGAATTTTTATATTTGATTATTTCTATGAAAAATATTCAAGAAAATTAAATATAATTAAAAATATTAAAAGAATTTGTGTATTTTTAAATTATTTAATTTTTATATTAATGAATTAAAATATATAAAATGAATTTCAAATAACATATAAAAATAATTTTTTTTTTCCTTCATCTTTTCTTTTTTTATACTTTTTTTCTCTTTTACATTTTTCCTCAAATTTTTCAAGAAGAAAATGTATCAATAAAAGGGAAAGGAAAAGAAGAGAATGAAAGTGAACCTAAGTCAAGAATTTTTGGTACATAAATGTAGTTGAAGGGGATAAAAGCATGTTTTTTTACTTTGAAAAATTAGAAATAATTTAGATAATAATATAAACTTACATAATTAGATATAATGATAAAAAAAAATCCAATTCTATATATTTTAGATCTTTTTGAAATAACTATTGAAAGCTATTCATTTGTTTTTTAAAATTAGTTTAAAGCTATATTTTGAAAGTATCGTCTTCTATAGAAATTAAAAACCGTAATTTCAAATTATAATTTTGAATTTGTACTAAAGTCAATTTCAAAGGGTATTTTTTGAATTTGCGCTAAAAAAATGCACTTTCTAAATATAGTTTCAATTTTTTTTTTAATAAAACATAATCTTTAAAAAAAAACCCCAAATACATGTTTTAACAATCAAGCAAAAGTATGCAATAAAACTTATAACAAATGTTAAATACATCTACTTAATTGCTAATTTAATCGTCCTATTATAAATTTGTTTGATAGTAATTTTAAAAAACGTTTTTAACTTTTCTTAAACTTAAAAACAACATTTTAATAATAATTTTCAAGTATTAAAAATATTAAAAACGCTTTCTAAATCATTATCAAACAAATTATAAATTCACTTTTTCCTTCTTACCTTCCATCCAGCAATATTTTGTCCTACTCTTCTATCTCCATCTTCAAATCATTGATGTATCTCCTTTGTTCTCATAAAGTATTTACTAAGTATGTGTTTTCCTCCATACAATCATTTTCTTGATAAGGTGAGAGAGATATGTTTGGGACCATTTAAGAGGTTTTTGATGGAAAAAGTTTAAAAGAGTAGGCGGAAATGTTGGCGCAAGTGCGACCTTTAGATTATTTCTAATTTTGTGCCTTTCGTTATGGGATTAAGTGGAAGGGTAGACATATCCTCTTAAGCTAGAAAGGTAGTTGGGCCTTTCGTTATGGGACCCATGAAGAATGTTTGTTTGGCCCATGATGGCAACCATTTCCTTTCTTTTTTTTTTTTTTTTTAATTTTGACACAACAAAATTTTCATCATTAGGAGGTTTTGATATTTTAAAGATTTTTTCTAGAGTAGGTGGATTGGAATTTAACAACCATTTTTGGGTAATTCAAAGTGGAGGAATAAAAAAAATAAAAGTTTAAGACTATTTTTAAATTATTTTCCATGATAAATCGAAAATCATCCTTTAAATTCTAGATATAGATTGCTTATATGGCAACTGAAATGGTTATAGTAAAGAATACAAGATAATATACGTTCAACATTTATATTTGGGACAACAAGTTTGAATATGTGTAATAATAATAATAATAATAATGATAATAATTAGTTTTAATTAAGATGATTCAAGGTATGAGTCCTAAAATTAGACAATACACACTTGACTCGCATTAGAGGTATCAGGTCTCGAATGACACCAAATGGGTAATACATATATAACCTGTATTGAAGATACCAAATCCAAATAAAATGCTTCCATCTAGTAAATTAGTGTGTGTCGTTAAAAGTCATGAATGTCTGGATAGTCAGTACCAAAAATCCGATAAGGAGCCCTTGGAATAGTCATGGGTTCTTAAGGCACAAATACCAAAGGTAACACAAGATTGTGTATTATGAACAAATCTCAAAATAAGGATTGTCATATCCCAAAGCCCCTTTGCAAGACAACCATGTGCTACTTAACACAAGTAAGATCAACTAATGATAGGCCAAATGTAATCTCCAACATTTGACCTTTTGATCTATCATTTCCTGTGGCAAAAGATGCCTCTTTTGAGTGATCAAAACATGGAGGGGAAAGTTATATGAGCGAGGTTGATAAAAAGGAGAAGACAATCAAGAAGAACAAAAACAAAGGAGAAAGAGGGAAGTTCAGAAGAAAGGGCCTAGTGTCATTTATAACTTCCATCACCTGGTTGCTAGTTGATTTCCCAAGAGTAACCTAGTAGCCTTGAATATAACAACCAACAATTGAAGATTCTATAAAGGTTGTGTATCCAAAATGGTGATGATAATGGTGATGATGATGATACTAATAATATAACAAGAGTTTATATATTCATGATAATACTTAAAATATTTGTAATCTTTATATCTCTTCTTATCGATCCATCTCTTGCAACCTCGCATTGCAACATTTATAATGCATTTGTAAAGGTGTATCAAATCATTTGTAGTAATAATAATAATAGTATTTAGCTCTAGCAATAAAAATAATGCAAGACAAAAGAAGAAGAAAAAACGACAATCCATTGAAGATTTGTAGTCTCACACCCCCTATCCTTTTTATGGACGTTAATGATTCATTATCTCCTAACCCTATACTTCAACATTTATAGTTATGACAAGGCTACAAAATATTTGTAATGATAATAACACTAGAAGTTAGCATTAATAATAAGAGGAGAGATAACCCTTAACCCATCCTTTCTAATCCTGTTTAAGATGTTTTTTTAAAGAATAATAATAATAATAATAATAACAGTAATAATAATAGTAATAATTTACAAAAATTTATACATTTCTTAAAAACTAATTTAAATCCAATAAAAAATATGAGGCTATGTTTGGTTCTCTTAATTTTTATCTTAATTTTTCTTTGGGCTATGTTTGATTCTCGAAAATATATGACGAAAAATGTAAAAAAAGGAAAATAAAGAGAAAAGAAAAAATGAAAGAAAAAAATAAAGAAAAATAAAAAATAGATTAAAAATTAATAAAATATTTTATATGTTACTTCAAACTCATTTCACTTATTTTATTTTTCATCATCTATTAAAAGATTAAATAATTTTAAAATATATAAATTTACAATTAATTTTAATTATATTTGATTTTCTTTCTTATTTTTCATGTTGAAATTAAACATGAGAAAATCATCTTCTTTTTAGCATTTTTTTTCCTAACCACGTATAAGGAATCAAGGATTTTAGAGAAACTTAAAGATATCCATACATTTCTACACAATGTAGAAGATATGGGAAGAGTAATATTCCTATACAAATGTTATACATAACCTCTGCATAAAAAATTTTAAGGTAAAACAAAACCTTCGAGAGTTTTAAAGAGTTTCTTGAATACCTATAAATAAGAGGTGATCTTATTTTATCAAGGCACGAAGACTATTATTGTAAAATATTTTTGTGCAATACAAAACTTTTTTCTTTTAAGTATTGTCTTCATTGTTTATCCAATGTATCAAGTTGTGTAGAAGATAACAATCTAAAATTGCAAAAGGATTGACTTAACAACCTCAAGTGACTTGAATTGTTGAGTGTGACACGTGTGCTTAAAAAATTCCTAAAATCGTGGCACTAAATGTCATACTCTAGAAACACAATTTTGATATGCACGTGCTTTTTTTTCCTTTTATGGTAAGAAATAAAATATAGAAAGAAAGAAAAAAAAAGGACGAAGCAACAAATACAACCGAAAAGTGCAATGTGTGAGCCCATCGGCATGCATGTAAATGAGGTGGCTTTCCTTCAAAGCACCAACGCCACTTTTACCTCCCACATTTGGGTCCACCCAAAGATCCACTGCCTGCGCCCTCATGTCCTTACGGTGAGTCCTCCCTTAATCGCCTATATCTCTACATCAGTCAGATTCGTCTATCATAGGGAAGGCAGAAAATGAGAGTTTACCGTACGGACAGTGTGCCTTAGAGCCATAAAAATTGAAAGTAAAAAAAATAAATAATAATAAAATAAGAATTTTTTTTTTATTTGTTTTTTTTTATAAAAGGCTCTGCATTTGCCCATCCATTTCACCACCATTTGTGTCTATAGCATATCTTCTCCGTAAATTTTCTCCGCCTAGGGTTTTGCTGAGCGCCTGAGGCTTTCACCTTTGGCGGACAACAAAGGTAAGATTCCCTGATTTCTTGTGTCCTGTACAGCTTTTGCGAGAATTTTCTCTTTAAAGCTTTCTGCACTACCAAAAAAAAAAAAAAAAAGATTGTTGATTAGATTTTTTCCTCTTCATTTCTACTAGTTTTTCAATGGTTTGAATTCGTTTATTAGAATTTTTTGAATTTTTTTAGTCGCATTTCTTGATTATTCTTATCAATAATTTATTTTATTTTTATCTATCCGTCATGCAATTTGTTTGATTTTTCTTTTTCCTAGAAAGTATTTGTTTCTGTGATATCTGTGCTTCATTGTTTGAATCTCCCTTTTTCTTTTCTTTTCTTTTTTTAGCAGTAAAATCGGTTGTATTTTTTTTTCTTTTGTTAAGTGGATTTTGACACTAGATTCAATATTTTAAGTCATTTTATATATGAAATTAGTTATATATACTATGCGTGTCGTGTTTTTCACAGGCGAGATACCCTGTGTTCCCTATTCATACATTCGTATGCTCGTATGTGTGTGAAATTTTACTCACACCAATGTCTCTTTCACTAGAATTTTTGCATGCTTCTAGTTTTGGTGATTTTTCCTTTTGTTCATGCATTAGGGTTTCGATGAAGGCCCATGACTATAATTCCTGTTTTGTTTGGCGGTCATTTTTGTTAAAATTTTTGCATACCATTAGCTTCGGTGATTTTGATGATTTTGATTTTTGCATATATTCGCATGTAGGAAGGTTTTGGCATGTACTCGAAGTTGAATTTGAAAACTCGGAATGTGTTTGAAGGTTGAGTCTTGCACGATTGGATTGTGGATTCGTTATATTGAGGTTGTTTGGATTTTTCTCAGCGATGCCCTAATGTTGTTCACGATGTAAAATCAGGTTGATTCGGGAGGAGGGCTCTCAGGGTTTTCTTATCATCTTGCTTGTTAATCAAGATGGAAACTCGTGAGGACTACTTTAATTGGCTTGACTTTGATGTGATAATGGTGATTCTGATGTGCTTGGGAGATCCTGCAGATTTCATTCGAGTCAGCTCTTTGTCGCGCTTTTGGTACAACTTTGGTGAGCTAAAACGGTTCATATGCATTTCAATTTCCACTCACGTCCTATGTTTTTTAAGACACGTGTAATTATATTTTAATCTTGCAGGATGGTTGTCGTAATTATATTTTAATCTTGCAGGATGGTTGTCGCTTTCTGGCTTATTTTCATTTTTGGACTTACCTATTTATTTTCTAATTTGAAACTTCATGACATGGTAGTGATGATTCTCATGTGTTTGAAGATGTATCTGATCTCATCCATATAGTTCTTTGTCGCTGTCTTTGCATGACTTGGGTGAACTAAAATTGTCTGTATGCGTTTCTGTTTCCCATGCATGTCCTAGGTTTCGTTTTTTTTTTCATATCTTTTTTCTATCTCTTTTCTTTCCTACTAATTATGTATTTAGCAATGCTTTAATGGTGTGGCGTTTTTCTTGATATGAAACATAATGTTCCATTGTCTTTTTCTGGATGTGCCTGTCTCTACTTCCTAATTTGAAACTTCATATTGTTGTTGACCTGGATGCCTATCAAGAGAAAAAAAAAATGTTGCTGATCTAAATGGTTCTGTGAGACTGAACTGGCTGTTTAAATCAATCCTTGTTTCCCCCCAGTCATTGCCTATGTTTTTCTTGTATTAATTTGATAACTCCAGCATTTATGGAAAATTTTGGTGTATATGACTTGCTTAGTGCTATGAATGCTCATGGTTTAATGATGAAAAGGGGCAATATAAATATCCAAAATTGATACAGTTGTTTATGTTCTGCAGTGATTGCAAATGGACTTTGTAAGAAACTGTGCTTGAGAATGTTTCCTCAATTATCTGCTGTTGACTCTGTTGTTGAAGGAGGCAATAGACGGAGAAATCCTATAGATGTCGGATCTTGCAATTCTGCAGAGTGGGAAAGTTTGGAGAGGGAGCACAGAGCCTTTGCCTTTCTGGCTCGACAGTGTAAAACATTGCCAGCAACAAGTTGCATTGCAGATGCAGTTTGTGCTTCCAGCACTGATAATTATCCATTTGAAAGCATTGTTAATACTCTAGAACGAGGAGATAGAGTTGGACCTAGAGCTTCATACTGGTCTAGTAAAGGACAAAGGGATCATACAGTGCCTGAGACACTGGTTTATAAATTAGATGCTGTTTTTTGTTTTATTACTGAAATCAATGTTCAACCTTTCCAAGGTTATTGATCTGATATTTTCACAATTGCTTGTTCAAGCTTTTAATTTGTTCTTAACCTTTTTTATGCATTGATGATGGTGAGACATTTCTTTTTTTCTCCCAGCGTTTTTTCAGCCAGGTGATCCTATATATGCGGCCAAATCTGTACGATTCCGAGTTGGTCATCCCAAGTCCCCTTCTCCTCTGGATATTTTGCTCCAGAAAGCTATTCAAAGGAACATACGGACTGACACTTCAGAAGGGTTCCCAATGGCTCAACCTGTGGATATTCTACATCAGGAAGCTCCTGAGGATGGGTTCATATGGACTTGGACTTCACAAGAGTTCCCAATGGCTCAGGTGGGTTATCATACAACAAATACCCGGGTTTCTCACACTATTCATTCAACTGTTATTTTGTATCTTTGAGAGTGAAGAAAGGTGGTCAAGAAAGAATGTGAGGCATCATGGCATGATATTGTGGCTTAATGGGCTTAAGCTGGAGAACCACTGAAATCTGTAATGGGCCTTAATTGGCTATCCCTTGTTCTACCTCTGCCTTGCATTGTTTCGCCATCCCTGGTTATACCTCCACCTCAATCCTCTCTTTTGACTTTCTGCTCCTCCTCTCTCCTACCTCTACCCCTACCGACACCTAAAAAATGTACTTCCCCCCACTCCACCCTCCACCAAATAAATAAATACATTATAAAATAAAAAGTTCTGAGTTCTTTTGTTGATTGCAGC